>NC_057797.1:501989446-502289446 GCF_018294505.1 Triticum aestivum
GTGGAACAATGTCTTACGGACGCATTTGTCTGAAATGTGAGGGGGAGTTACAGTTCTACCCTTGCCTATAGGCTTCTCGGCTTGGGTCTGTGTACTGAGGGTCAGTGATAGTAGAGTAAGTTTGCTTCTCCCCAAATAGTGGGCGGGAGCGATTTCGGGCGAGGAGGGCGTGTTTTGAACTATAGTGGGCCCGAGCGATTTCGGGCGAGGAGAGCGTGTTTTGAAATAGTGGGTGCGAGCTATTTCGGGCGAGGAGAGCGTGTTTTGCCGACCATGGTTTTTGAATTATTCGGCACATGTCATTTCAGCCGAGGAGAAGGCGCGCTTGGATGAAGTTACGAACCTACCCTCGATGTACAACGGGCCAATTGATGTGTGTCCCACATAGGACGGTAATTTCGCGTCTCCCTTTTATTTGCTCGGGCGAATTCCACCGAGCAGAGAGGATGTTTAATGGTTCGTTCAAATTTTGGGAGAACGAGCATCCACGTCTACCTTACCAAGTCGATTCGGATCAAATTTTGAAATATTAGCTTGCCACTTCTTTTTTAGATGGAGAGATGATGCTCGGGAGTAATGTGTTTTTACATGATCATTGCTAGCAATTTACTATATGACAAATAGTTGACCCACTCAAAAACGCGAATCAAACCCAAAATGAAATATCTCAATTCAATGAAATAGCTCGTTCAATAGGTCAAAATAGTGAACTAAATCCAAAATTGAACACCACAATCGAGTAGCATGTTGTACAGTATTATAGTACTCCATGAACATGTTGAAAGTCAAATTAATGAACTTGTTTGATATACACATATATCCGTTCATGTGTGGATTGCAGACAACATGTTCTCAAATTTAAATATTTGAATGCAAGTTTATATCGAAACATGGTTTATATCAGTCTTTGATGCATAAAACGCGACCTCCCCCTCTCCTGGACTCCTGTTCTCTCTATCTCTCTCTCTCTCTCTCTCTCTCTCTCTCTCACCGACAATCTTCAATTCGGTCGCACACATCCGACACAAAAACCTTGTTGGTCCCTCTCCCTTTCTCTCCATCTCTCCATCTCTCTCTCTCTCTCTCTCTCTCTCTCTCTCTTTCTCTTTGTGTGTGTGTGTGGGGGGGTCTTTTTAGTTCGCATGCATATATACACCATCTATAGGTCTCTCTCGCACACTATGTATGATAGTCTAACTAGTCCAAGCTAGATATCTTGGGTGCACTCATCGTACGCACACAAATTCCTTGGCTCTTTGCCCGTAACTCTCTCACGCACCACTATGTTGTCTCGGAGCTCTTCCCCCCCTCTCTCAAATCTCCATCCACCTGGGTCACACATACACATGCATATCTCACTCGCACTCGATAGGCCCATCTAAAACTCTATCTCTCCCCCTCGTTCTCTCTCCATCTCACACGCGCACACACACAAACTCATGCCCATCTAGCCAAGTATGATGTTATCTCACTCAATTGTAGGCACACGCAGTCCCCCCTATATGTATATGACTAGCTAATCTTAGTCTCCATCACAAACATGTGCATGGTCTATCTCGATTTCTCTCGGAGCATCTTTCTATCACGCACGCACTCCCTCGATCTCCCACCCATATAGTCCCCTCACGATCTCGACGGGATCTCTCTATCAAAAACACACACTCTCTCCCTCCCCATGCGTCCATGCCATCCATGTGTCCCTCTTGACCTTTGTTCCTTCTTGGCCACACCTCTATTGGACATGTGCTACAGGGGTGTCTCTCTCCGTTGCAAACAATCACACACTAGCTATCTTCGTGTATCTCCTCGCCTCGCTTTTCCATCTCGGAGATGCATGCATGATATGTTCGCATAAGAAATGAAAAAACACACACTCTCTCTAATTTATCGTTTGTTGTCACTTTTCTTTCACACACATACTCCTTTTGCACACTTACTCATTCTCCTTCAGACGCACTTGATCTGTCTCGACTGAGGCACTCTCCTCGGTCCATAGCATATAGATTTATTGAAAAGTCAAACATCACAAAGTTTGACCATGTACGTGGAGAAAAATAATTACATCTAGTACGGCAAACATATACCATAGATTCACCATGAGATGTAGTTTTGTATGATGTATCTTTGGTATTGTAGATATAAATAACATTTGCGTAAACCTGATCAAAGTTTCCAAAGTTTCACTTCTAAAAAATTTACATGCACTACATTATCGAGCGGATGGAATATCTCTTTCCCCCTCTCAGCTATCTGACGCACCACTCAGCCTTATCGGGGCTCCTCAATCTCTCTCTAACTTTATTGGTCAGTTTGGTTCATGACCTGACCCTCATGCCTTGATGGCCGGTACTGCCTGGTGTGGACGTGAGATGTAAAATATTTCTGCCTGTCCAGGCTTGTGTGGTGCTGAAGCATTTGGTTCATGCCTGGGCCAGGCAAAGCATCAACGTCCCATCAATCAATCCATGCATCAATTATTTAATGCTAATATCCATCCATGTTGCTGTTAGCCTCGTGGCCACATGACCAGGCACGGCCAGGCGTTCGAAATTGGTCGCCTGGGCCAGGCTACTTGCAGTGTCTGGAGTTCAGCCAGGCTAATTATAGTGCAAGGGAACCCAGGCCAGGCGGGCTTTCTTTTTCACAGGGTAGCAACCAAACAAGTGTGCATGAAATCCAGCCACAACCCTAGGCCAGGCAAAAGATGCTCAGGACGCAAGCCAAACTGGCCTTATATCTCCCTGGTTCACACATACACATGTCTCGCTCGCGCTATACATATAGACCCATCCAACACTCTCTGCCCTTGTTCTCTCTCCATGTGACATGCACCCCCCTAAGTACCATAATCCCTCACTCCATCATAGGCACAAGCACTCCCCCCTCCTAAGTATGATTATCTCTTACTAGCCAGCACGAACACACGTATTGTCTCCTTCCATCCATACGTCTATCTCGATATCTCTCGGGGCATCTTCTATCGCGCACACACCTTGTCACTCGATCTCCCACCCATGTAGTCCCATCACGATCTCCAGGGGTTCTCTCTATGACAAACATACACTCTATCCTCCCCATGTCTGCATTTTCTCCGTATGTCTCTCTCGACCTCTCTCCCTTGTTTGTCAGACCCCTCTTGGCCACGTGCTAGGGGTCTTGCTCTCTCGGTTCCAAACAACCACACACTATCTCCTCACCTTGCCTCCGTTGTCGAAGATGCATGTGTGATATGTTTGCATAAGACATGCACGCTTTTTCTCTACTTTTATCGTGTGTTGTCCATGTCTCTTTCACACGCACACACACTTTTTTCACACACACACACACTCTCTCTCTCTCTCTCTAGTTAGGGACTCTGTCACGTCCATAAGCATATGGATGTTTTGAAAAGTCAAACCTCAGAAAAGTTTGACCAGGTATATGTGGAGAAAAACATTTACATCCGGAACGATCATTAGATTCATCACAACATGTACTTACTTCATACTATCATTTATCTTTGGTATTGTAGATATAAGTAATTTCTTTATAAACTTGGTCAAAGTTTCAAAAGTTTGACTTAAAAAAATGTTGGAACTACATTATCGAACGGAGGGAGTAGCTCTTTCTCTCTCTGCTATCTCTCACGGGGCTCCCCTCTCACTCGAACTCTCTATACCGATGGATTATACGCTCACTGTGTCAGCGTATAGCTCCGTATATTGTTTAGTTGACCGGACAACCAATCCACATGTTGCCTTGTCAGCTCGTGTTCTATATCTTCATGTGCTGGCACATGTGGCAGTGGGTGAAAATAAGTAAACTAGAGGCCCATATGACATGCGGTGAAGTAAACAAAGTTGAAACCACTCAAGGTAGCACCCCGGATGCTAGTAAATTGAGGGTGCATTGAGGACAAACTTCTTGCGCGTGAAGGACGCACTCGCGCACAATTCACCACTGCGCGGCGGCATGCAGAGAAGGACGCACTCGCGCACACCCAACACACAACACACACCAGCACACGTGTACACCAGCGTCGCCGCCGGTTGAGATGGACGGCGAGGCAGCCAACAAGCGGAGGCGGCTCGAGCCAAAACCGCATCCGGCGAGGCTGGACTTCATCAGCAGCCTCCCCGACGACATGCTGCTCGTCATCATCGGCCTCCTCCCCACAAAATTTGCCGTGCGGACCGCCCTGCTCTCCCGGTGGTGGCGCCCCCTCTGGCGCTGCGTCCCCCTCAACCTCACCAACGATAGCTGCCTCTGTGACAGGGATTGCAAACGCATGGCCGCAGTCTCCAAGATCCTTTCATCGCACCCTGGGCCAGCCAGAT
Source organism: Triticum aestivum (assembly GCF_018294505.1). NCBI lineage: Eukaryota > Viridiplantae > Streptophyta > Magnoliopsida > Poales > Poaceae > Triticum > Triticum aestivum. The sequence goes on from NC_057797.1 coordinate 501,993,763, forward strand.
GCCTTGACATCCGCATGTTCAGTACCAACTGCAAGGTCCAACCCAAGTTCGACGAGTGGTTCTTATGCCCCGCCCTAGATCAGCTCGAGGAGCTCAGCTTTGAAGCTGGACGATGTCGCTCTCTGTCGCCGTCCACGCTCCGCCTCACGCCAACGTTGCCCGCGCCAGCTTCAGCTCCTGCTATCTTCCCCAGATTAATGTCGCGCCCACCCTTCTTCTCCCTCAACTCAAGCAGCTCGACCTCTTCGACGTTGTCATCTCAAAGAAGGCTACGGAGCAACTGGTCCGCAGCTGTACTGCGCTCGAGTACCTTCGTCTTGAGCAGATCCACTGGTTCATTAGCCTCCACATCGCCTCGACGAATCTCCGATGGATTAATGTGTGTTGCTGGCCCCGCAACAAGACATCAATTGGGAAGAGATCACTCCAGCTATTCCATGTTATGTTCATTGATAATGCGCCTTTCCTTGAGAGATTGCTTTTATCGGATCTAGAAGGTCCAACAAAAATCAGGGTCATTGACGCACCAAAATTGACAGCATTGGTGTACTCGTCTGCCAAATTCTCCAAACTCTTTATTGGATCCGTAATCGTTCAGGTACATCACTCATCTTCTTCTCCGTCTTCTTGAAATTCACATTTTTAGATTTCTTCTTGATGTATTTATGACCGTCTTCCAGAAAATGATTCCCACAAGCTTGACCCAGTCCATGCGCACAGTGAAGATCTTAGCACTAAAATCTATCGACCCCAATCTGGATCAAGTTGTTGGATTCCATACATGCTTTCCGTGCACGAAGAAGCTACTCATCGAGGTGAAACTTCTTTCCTATAAGTAAACGGTAATCACAACGTAGCTCAATTTTTTCATAATTTTCCCAAATTACGATGACAAGTGTAGTGTTCAGAACTGCATCTACGCACTGCACCAAAAGAAATGTTTTTAGTATTTTTTTCTCACGTGATCACCTGCATCGTTTTTATGCTGTACTACTATAGTAGCCTAGGCTAGTCATAGTGGAAAGTAACTTAGACTACTCCAGTAACTCTATGGTTACCCTAAGAGCAAGTACTACCTCCGTCCTGGTTTAGTCTTCCAATTTTGTAGTATCAAAATTTGACCATAGATTTAACTGACAAAATGTTAATGCATGTCACTAAGAACTATATTGTTGGATTCGTATTTGAACATAATTTCAAATGGTGTAATTTTTAGTGACATGCATTGGCATTTTCTAGGTAAATCTATGGTCAAAATTTTATACTAAATACGAGGTAGTATTCCCTCCGTCCCAAAATTCTTGTCTTACATTTGTTTAGATACGAATGTATCTAACACTAAAATGTAACTAGATACATCCATATTTAGACAAATTTAAGATAAGAATTTTGGGATGGAGGGAGTACAAAAGTGGTCTATGTAGGCCAAAACATGTGCCAAATTCACTTGTGATGCATTTGGCATCGATGCCCCTCCATTGCTCACATGGTGCCCCAATCTGGATCACCTACTTTGCTCCGGTGCCAAATTAACTCATGCAATGAAAAAGCATTGCGTGGGAGAGAGAGAGGACCGAGGCAATAAAAACACTTGTTTGGGAGAGTGAGAGGCTGGTGTAGTTGGTTTGATTGATTTGTTTATACATGTGGGTCTGTGTGCACAGCGGTGCCAACTCTCTCACATCGTGAGAGTGGTGCCAAAATCTTTTGATTTTACATCTATGCGTATTATGTGGCATACTTTTGCGAAATATGACATCGGCCACATAGTGGAAGGCAACAAATGCCCAAGCTCTTCACGTGCTCCTAGTTAAATGAGAGGAAACAAAGAGAGAGAGAGAGAGAGAGAGAGAGAGAGAGAGAGAGAGAGTGAAAAAATATCACTAGCCAGCCAACCCTATCGTATGAGCGAATGATATTGGTACCTCTTGATGACACGGCAATCTTATGCAGCCAACTGCTCTAATATGTTCTCTTCTTTTGCAGATATAAAAGACCCGAAAGTGAAAAATGTGCTGCACTATAACAATCTCATCGAATGCCTTGATCTCCATCTTACAGAAATTGATTTGATCGACTACCGGGGCAGCACATCTGAGATTAAATTGGCCAGGTTCTTTGTTCTGGAGGCAAGTGTGCTCAAGGTAATGAGGTTTGGCATTCTCTGGCGCAACAATGAATGGCGTGCTGATCACCGCAAGCGTCTAAGCCTAAATGACAAAGTCTCCGCAGAAGCTGAATTTGTTTTTGAAACATCAAGTGGCCAGAGACTCGGAAACTTATTTGTCCATTAGTGACTTGTTAGGGCAGTGGATTTTAGTTTGTACGATAATGCTGCATCCACCTAAAGTAACAAAAGTTCTTACGTAAACTTCCTAGTAATTCCCTCTTCATAGGTGCAACATTACTCCTAACATTTGTAATATCAGTTTGAAACTTGTAATATTGCCGTGTCCTATTCCTGTGTTGTCAAAATCCTGCGAATCAAATAGGTCCTGAGTTGGTGATGATGTTGTGCCTCCCATCTTTCACCAATAGCCGTCGGATCTAGATCTGATGCATACAAACCAAGCTTCTCCATTTTTGCAAAAAGATGCCTGCACTTGTTCCCTATTTACAAACAACTCCTTGTCTCTCACAATCAGCCTTATCTCCTCCCCACCACATCTAGAAGGTTGTGGAAAAATCTGGCGCGATGGTCGCTGCCGGAGCCGTCCACCCCCAATCTTGGTGTTCCGTGCAATGCACGGGCATCTACGCACGGGAAATTATGTCGAACAGGGCTAGTTGTAAGCAGGCTAGCTCTACAACCATGATGATAGTGACTGCAGACGGTTAGGCTGACTATGGTATGCCGAACACGGCGCCTATACTCAGGTGTCATCTCCAGCGCAGGGTCTTGTCACTTCACTGTGAGGAGCAGCACGTAATAATTTGACCAACGGGTAGTACAGTGCTAGTACTCCTACTACTACATTGGTAGTACTACTACTAGTACTAGTAGCACCATCGTCTGGATTTAGGAGTACTACCACGTCCATCTAGATTTTAGTATTTGACTAGCAATATCTAGTAATGCATGTCACAAAAAATGTACTACTCCCTCTGTAAATAAATACATGGTGTTTTATTCCTATCGGCGAGAGAACTTAATGTTTTTTGCTAACTAGAGTACTAATAGGATTACATGCAATGAACTAGACACTGCATGTCATGTTCGGTAGTCTCAAGTCATTGAAAGCATGCACGACCCACATCTCTCATTGGTTGATATGTCACGAAATAAGAAACAAGGAGGGAGTTAATGCAGCGTGCCTAAGTATTTTGGTTTTTGTAAGGTCACTTACACAACATTTTTGTTTACATGCATTAACATTTTATTAGTTAAATCAAAGGTCAAAACTTGGTGCAAAATGCAAAGGGGGCCGATAAACCAGTAAACATCAAACTTATCTAGTTTGGCCCCAACTAGAGGTCCGGTGAGATGACTATACTGCACCGGCACGGAGGGGGACGTAGCTTCATTGACTTACATCAATTGCCTTTGAGTGAATGACACGTGGGCCCAGGGGGTGGCTGGCCCACCTATCATACAGCCAAAGGCAGGTGCAGTAGAGGGCCGAGGAGTAGTACGAAATCCTACGCACCTACGCACGCTCACCAAGGGCAAGAGTGATCACTCGAATCGCAAGATCCATTGACTAGAAGCTAAGCTAGACCCATGGAGGTGATGAGCGCGAGCATCATCCGGCTGTGCCAGATGGTCCACGACGCCGGCCTGCGGCCCGGCACCGAGGAACGTTGATGTCTACTACACAACCTTCTTCTTGTAGACGTTATTGGGCCTCCAAGTGCAGAGGTTTGTAGGACAGTAGCAAATTTCCCTTAAGTGGATGACCTAAGGTTTATCAATCCATAGGAGGCGTAGGATGAAGATGGTCTCTCTCAAGAAACCCTGCAACCAAATAACAAAGAGTCTCTTGTGTCCCCAACACACCCAATACAATGGTAAATTGTATAGGTGCACTAGTTCGGCGAAGAGATGGTGATACAAGTGCAATATGGATAGTAGATAATAGTATTTGTAATCTGAAATTATAAAAACAGCAAGGTAACTAATGCTAAAAGTGAGCGTAAACGGTGTTGCAATGCTAGGAGATAAGGCCTAGGGTTCATACTTGCGCTAGTGTAAGTTCCCTCAACAATAATAACATAATTGGATCACATAACTATCCCTCAACATGCAACAAAGAGTCACTCCAAAGTCACTAATAGCAGAGAACAAACGAAGAGATTATGGTAGGGTACGAAACCACCTCAAAGTTATTCTTTCCAATCAATCCGTTGGGCTATTCCTATAAGTGTCACAAATAGCCCTAGAGTTCGTACTAGAATAACACCTTAAGATACAAATCAACCAAAACCCTAATGTCACCTCAAGTATCCGTGGGTATGATTATACGATATGCATCACACAATCTCAGATTCATCTATTCAACCAACATAAAGGACTTCAAAGAGTGCCCCAAAGTTCTACCGGAGAATCATGATGAAAACGTGTGCCAACCCCTATGCATAGGTTCATGGGCGGAACCCGCAAGTTGATCACCAAAACATACATCAAGTGAATCACGTGATATCCCATTATCACCACAGATATCCACGGTAAGACATACATCAAGTGTTCTCAAATCTTTAAATACTCAATCCGATAATATAACTTCAAAGGCAAAACTCAATCCATTACAAGAGAGTAGAGGGGGGAAGAAATATCATAGGATCCAAATATAATAGCAAAGCTCGCGATACATCAAGATCGTATCACCTCAAGAACACGAGAGAGAGAGAGAGATCAAACACATAGCTACTGGTACATACCCTCAGCCCCGAGGGAGAACTACTCCCTCCTTGTGATGGAGAGCACTGGGATGATGAAGATGGCCACCGGAGAGGGATTGCCCCCTCCGGTAGGGTGCCGGAACGGGTCTAGATTGGTTTTCGGTGGCTACGGAGGCTTATGGCGGCGGAACTCCCGATCTAATCTCTGTTCTGAAAGTTTTACGATACGTAGGTGTATATATGGGTGAAAGGAGTACGTCGGTGGACCGAAGGGGGCGCCACGAGGCAGGGGGGCGCGCCCCAGGGGGGTGGGCGCGCCCCTACCCTCGTGAGCACCTCCTTCTTCTTCTGACGTAGGGTCCAAGTCTATCCGGTAGGTTTCCTTCCAAAAATAACTTCTCCAGTTGATTTCGTTCCGTTTTGACCCCGTTTGATATTCCTTTTCCTCGAAACACTGAAATAGGCATAAAGCAACAAATCTGGGCTGGGCCTCCGGTTAATAGGTTAGTCCCAAAAATAATATAAAAGTGGAAAATAAAGCCCAATATTGCCCAAAACAGTAGATAATATAGCATGGAGCAATCAAAAATTATAGATACGTTGGAGACGTATCAGCATCCCCAAGCTTAATTCCTGCTCGTCCTCGAGTAGGTAAATGATAAAAACAGAATTTTTGATGCGGAGTGCTACTTGGCATAATTTCAATGTAATTCTTCTTAATTGTGGCATGAATATTCAGATCCATAAGATTCAATACAAAAGTTTAATATTGACATAAAAACAATAATACTTCAAGCATACTAACTAAGCAATTATATCTTCTGAAAATAACATGGCCAAAGAAAGCTATCCCTACAAAATCATATAGTCTGGCTATGCTCTATCTTCACCACACAAAATATTTAAATCATGCACAACCCCGATGACAAGCCAAGCAATTGTTTGATACTTTTGATGTTCTCAAACTTTTTCAATCTTCACGCAATACATGAGCGTGAGCCATGGATATAGCACTATAGGTGGAATAGAGTGGTGGTTGTGGAGAAGACAAAGAAAGGGGAAGATAGTATCACATCAACTAGGCGTATCAACAGGCTATGGAGATGCCCATCAATAGATATCAATGTGAGTGAGTAGGGATTGCCATGCAACGGATGCACTAGAGCTGTAAGTATATGAAAGCTCAACAAAAGAAACTAGTGGGTGTGCATCCAACTCGCTTGCTCACGAAGACCTAGGGCATTTTGAGGAAGCCCATCATTGGAATATACAAGCCAAGTTCTATAATGAAAGATTCCCACTAGTATATGAAAGTGACAACATAGGAGACTCTCTATCATGAAGATCATGGTGCTACTTTGAAGCACAAGTGTGGTAAAAGGATAGTAGCATTGCCCCTTCTCTATTTTTCTCTCCTTTTTTATTTTTTTATTTGGGCCTTCTCTTTTTTATGGCCTCTTTTCTCTTTTTTTATTTGGGCTTCTTTGGCCTCTTTTATTTATTTATTTTCGTCCGGAGTCTCATCCCGACTTATGGGGGAATCATAGTCTCCATCATCCTTTCCTCACTGGGACAATGCTCTAATAATGATGATCATCACACTTTTATTTACTTACAACTCAAGAATTACAACTCGATACTTTGAACAAGATATGACTCTATATGAATGCCTCCGGCGGTGTACCGGGATGTGCAATGATGCATGAGTGACATGTATGAAAGAATTATGAACGGTGGCTTTTCCACAAATACAATGTCAACTACATGATCATGCTAAGAAATATGACAATGATGAAGAGTGTCATAATAAATGGAACGGTGGAAAGTTGCATGGCAATATATCTCGGAATGGCTATGGAAATGCCAAAATAGGTAGTTATGGTGGCTGTTTTGAGGAAGGTATATGGTGGATTTATGGTACCGGCGAAAGTTGCGCGGTACTAGAGAGGCTAGCAATGGTGGAAGGGTGAGAGTGCATATAATCCATGGACTCAACATTAGTCATAAAGAACTCACATACTTATTGCAAAAATCTACAAGTTATCAAAGCAAAGTATTACGTGCATGCTCCTAGGGGGATAGATTGGTAGGAAAAGACCATCGCTCGTCCCCGACTGCCACTCATAAGGAAGACAATCAATAAATAAATCATGCTCCGACTTCATCACATAACGGTTCACCATACGTGCATGCTACGGGAATCACAAGCTTCAACACAAGTATTTCTCAAATTCATAACCACTCAACTAGCATGACTCTAATATCACCATCTCCATATCTCAAAACAATTATCAAGTATCAAACTTCTCATAGTATTCAACACACTCATAAGAAGAATTTTATTATTCTTGAATACCTAGCATATTAGGATTTTAAGCAAATTACCATGCTATTAAGACTCTCAAAATAATCTAAGTGAAGCATGAGAGTTCATTTATTTCTTCAAAATAAAACTACCACCATGCTCTAAAAGATATAAGTGAAGCACTAGAGCAAATGACACACTACTCCGAAAGATGTAAGTGAAGATCAATGAGTAGTCGAATAATTATGCAACAATGCGACGACTCTCTCTCTCATTTAATAATTTCAGATCTTGGTATTCTATTCAAACATCAAGCAAAGCAAAATAAAATGACATTCTAAGAATGGCAAACATCATGTGAAGAAGCAAAAACTTTGGATCAACCGATACTAACCGATAGTTGTTGAAGAAGAAAGTGTGATGCCAACCGGGGCATCCCCAAGCTTAGACGCTTGAGAATTCTTGAAATATTATCTCGGGATGCCTTGGGAATCCCCAAGCTTGAGCTTTTGTGTCTCCTTAATTCCTCTCATATCACGGTGTCCGTAAATCTCAAAAGCTTCATCCACACAAAACTCAACAAGGACTCATGAGATAAGTTAGTATAAACCATTGCAAAAACCTTATCATACTCTACTGTAGCAAACCACTAAAATTATTATTCAACATTGCATACTTAATGCCTCTGCATATTTAATAGTCCTATCCTCAAATAGAATCATTAAAGAAGCAAACATATGCAAACATAACAACAATCTGCCTAAACAGGATAGTCTGTAAAGAATGCTGCAACATCCATACTTCCCTAGCTCTAAAAATTATGAAAGAAAATCCCCATTGTAGTAAATTTATCAGAGCTTAATATGCAAAAGGTTTCAACATTTTATAACATTCTAACTTTTCTAGGGAATTATTGCAACAACGGTAAACTTTCTGTTTTCAAACAGCAACATGTATACTTGTAACGTAGGCATAGTAAAGGCTATCAATGCCACTTTTATTGAAATAAAAGATGCAAAACATTGTTCTAAATAACAGCAAGCAAATCCTAAAATAAATTGACGCTCCAAGCAAAACACATATCATGTGGTGAATAAAAATATAGCTCCAAGTAAAGTTACCGATGAACGAAGACGAAAGAGGGGATGCCTTCCGGGGCATCCCCAAGCTTAGGATCTTGGATATCGTTGAATATTACCTTGGGGTGCCTTGGGAATCCCCAAGCTTAGGCTCTTGCCACTCCTTATTCCATAGTCCATCGAATCCTTACCCAAAACTTGAAAACTTCACAACACAAAACTTAACAGAAAACTCGTAAGCTCCATTAGTATAAGAAAGAAAAACACCACTTCAAGGTACTGTAATGAACTCATTATTATTTATATTGGTGTTAAACCTACTGTATTCCAACTTCTCTATGGTTTATAAACTATTTTACTAGCCATAGATTCATCAAAATAAGTAAACAACACATGAAAAACAGAATCTGTCAAAAACAGAACAGTCTGTAGTAATCTGAATCAAACGTATACTTCTGGAACTCATAAAATTCTCAAATAAAGTGCTGGACATGAGGAATTTATCTATTAATCATCTTAAAAAAGAATTAACTAAATATAAATTTCCAAGTAAAAATGGCAGCAATTCTTGTGAGCGCTAAAGTTTCTGTTTTTTACAGCATGATCAACAAGACTTCTCCCAAGTCTTCCCAAAGGTTCTACTTGGCACAAACACTAATTAAAAGCATAAAAGAACATCTAAACAGAGGCTAGATGAATTATTTATTACTAAACAGGAACAAAAATCAAGTAACAAAAATAAAATTGGGTTGCCTCCCAACAAGCGCTGTCGTTTAACGCCCCTAGCTAGGCATGATGATTTCAACGATGCTCACATAAAAGATAAGAATTGAAACATAAAGAGAGCATCATGAAGAATATGACTAGCACATTTAAGTCTAACATGCTTCCTATGCATAGGGATTTTGTGAGGAAAAAGCTTGTGGGAACAAGAATCAACTTGTATAGGAAGGTAAAACAAGCATAACTTCAAAATTTTAAGCACATAGAGAGGAAACTTGATATTATTGCAATTCCTACAAGCATATGTTCCTCCCTCATAATAATTTTCAGTAGCATCATGAATGAATTCAACAATATAACCAGCACCTAAAGCATTCTTTTCATGATCTACCAACATACAAATTTTATTACTCTCCACATAAGCAAATTTCTTCTCATGAATAATAGTGGGAGCAAACTCAACAAAATAACTATCATGTGATTGAAAATTAAGATCAAGATGACAAGTTTCATGGTTATCATTATTCTTTAAAGCATACGTGTCATCACAATAATCATCATAGATAGGAGGCATGCTTTCCTCATAGTAAATTTTCTCATCAAAGCTTGGGGAACAGAAAATATCATCTTCATCAAACATAGCTTCCCCAAGCTTGTGGCTTTGCATATCATTAGCATCATGGATATTCAAGGAATTCATACTAACAACATTGCAACCATGCTCATCATTCAAATATTTAGTGCCAAATTTTTTAATGCATTCTTCTTCTAACACTTTGGCACAATTTTCCTTTCCATCATACTCACGAAAGATATTTAAAAGGTGAAGCGTATGAGACAAACTTAATTCCATTTTTTGTAATTTTCTTTTATAAACTAAACTAGTGATAAAACAAGAAACTAAAATACTCGATAGCAAGATCTAAAGATATACCTTCAAGCACTCACCTCCCCGGCAACGGCGCCAGAAAAGAGCTTGATGTCTACTACACAACCTTCTTCTTGTAGACGTTGTTGGGCCTCCAAGTGCAGAGGTTTGTAGGACAGTAGCAAATTTCCCTTAAGTGGATGACCTAAGGTTTATCAATCCGTAGGAGGTGTAGGATGAAGATGGTCTCTCTCAAGCAACCCTGCAACCAAATAACAAAGAGTCTCTTGTGTCCCCAACACACCCAATACAATGGTGAATTGTATAGGTGCACTAGTTCGGCGAAGAGATGTTGATACAAGTGCAATATGGATAGCAAATAATAGTATTTGTAATCTGAAATTATAAAAACAGCAAGGTAACTAATGATAAAAGTGAGCGTAAACGGTATTGCAATGCTAGGAAATAAGGCCTAGGGTTCATACTTTCGCTAGTGTAAGTTCCCTCAACAATAATAACATAATTGGATCACATAACTATCCCTCAACATGCAACAAAGAGTCACTCCAAAGTCATTAATAGAGGAGAACGAACGAAGAGATTATGGTAGGGTACGAAACAACCTCAAAATTATTCTTTCCAATCAACCCGTTGGGCTATTCCTATAAGTGTCACAAACAGCCCTAGAGTTCGTACTAGAATAACACCTTAAGATACAAATCAACCAAAACCCTAATGTCACCTAGATACTCCAATTTCACCTCAAGTATCCGTGGGTATGATTATACGATATGCATCACACAATCTCAGATTCATCTATTCAACCAACACAAAGGACCTCAAAGAGTGCCCCAAAGTTCTACGCGAGAATCACGATGAAAACGTGTGCCAACCCCTATGCATAGGTTCATGGGCGGAACCTGCAAGTTGATCACCAAAACATACATCATCACGTGAATCACGTGATATCCCATTGTCACCATAGATATCCACAGCAAGACATACATCAAGTGTTCTCAAATCTTTAAAGACTCAATCCGATAATATAACTTCAAAGGGAAAACTCAATCCATTACAAGAGAGTAGAGGGGGGAAGAAACATCATAGGATCCAAATATAATAGCAAAGCTCGCGATACATCAAGATCGTATCACCTCAAGAACACGAGAGAGAGAGAGAGAGAGAGAGAGATCAAACACATAGCTACTGGTACATACCCTCAGCCCCGAGGGAGAACTACTCCCTCCTCGTCATGGAGAGCACCGGGATGATGAAGATGGACACCGAAGAGGGATTGCCCCCTCCGGCAGGGTGCCGGAACAGGTCTAGATTGGTTTTCGGTGGCTACGGAGGCTTCTGGCGGAAGAACTCCCGATCTAATCTCTGTTCTGGAGGTTTTACGATACGTAGGTATATATGGGTGAAAGGAGTATGTAGGTGGACCAAAGGGGGGGCACAAGCCAGGGGGGCGCGCCCCAGGGGGGTGGGCGCGCCCCTACCCGTGTGAGCACCTCCTTCATCTTCTGACGTAGGGTCCAAGTCTATCCGGTAGGTTTCCTTCCAAAAATAACTTCTCCATTTGATTTCATTCCGTTTCGACCCCGTTTGATATTCCTTTTCCTCGAAACACTGAAATAGGCATAAAACAGCAAATCTGGGCTGGGCCTCCGGTTAATAGGTTAGTCCCAAAAATAATATAAAATTGGAAAATAAAGCCCAATATTGCCTGAAACAGTAGATAATATAGCATGGAGCAATCAAAAATGATAGATACGTTGGAGACATATCAAACGTCTCCAGGTAGTATTGCTTGAGGCCGCCAGGGCGAGGGGCCACTTGGACGACAGCTTCGTCTCCTTGTTCGACGAGGTCCTCATTGGTTTCCTCGACAAGTTCACCGTTGTCAAGAAGCTTGCAGACGACTTTGAGGTAAGCCTCCAGCCGACGCGCCCAGGCTCTGCGATGTCCACCACCCTCAACAGCCACTATGGTGACAACCTCTTCGACGCACTTGTGGCCCTGCGACTGCCCACCGTGGCGCCGGAGAATGTCCACCTCGAGGTCGCGCTCGCCGCGCAGCGCCTGGCGCAGCAAGACACCATCGACATAATCACCCACGTCTACGCGCAAATCGTCCACAAGGACTACAACATGCAAGAGGAGGACGATAGGACGCTGGCCTTCTTGGACCGCAGAGCAACCTTGGACGACACTGTTCAGAAGCACGTTGAGCTCGCCGCCAATGCCGCTGCTCCTCACACACCGTTTGGTGACCCGGCGCACTAGGGCGTGAGGATGTCGTTGATGGATCCATATGTATTTTTATCTTCCCGTCAAATCCATGTAGTAGTATATGATACTACAGTAATTATCTGTAACGCCCCGAGTCCGTGGCGCCAGGTGTCGTCCAGTTATCCGTTGTTGTTGCCTTGTCATTTGCTTGCGTGTTGGATCTTATCATGTCATCATGTGCATTGCATCATCATGTTTTCAAAACTTGCATCTGTCCTGGTCTCCCCGTTCCTTCCGTTGTCTGTTCTGAGTCCAGACACACTTGCATGCGCCCGCGGCACGTCCGAAATATTATTTTATAAGTGGCTGGAAAAATGTTCTCGAAATGGGATGAAAGTTGGCGTGCAGTGTTGTTTTGTTGTCAGTAGACCGCCTGCCAAGTTTCATCGCATTTGGAGTCCGTTTGACGCCCCAACAGATAACTATAGCGGTAGTATAGCCGGTCTTTTCGTCGGACATTTTCGGTCTCCGGAAACAGTCGCCGGGCCTTCTCTCTTCTCTTTTCTCAGCCTGAGACCTTCCGCACAGTCCACTACCTACCGCCAAGCCCAACCTAATCTCTCTCGTCAGCCCGCGGCCCCCCTCGCGCGTGTCCGAAAGTTGTCCCGAACCCGACCCGGACTGTCGCCACCGTTGTGTCCGGATCATCCCCAAACATCTACAAAACGTCTCCGTTTTCTTATTTGGGCTCCCTAGCCTATTTTTCCCGAGTGTCCGATTACGATTGGAGGGACGGATTAGCCCCTAACCAAATCCAGTGCTATATATATAGACCAATCCCTAGGCAGCAACCCTAAAATCTAGGTCTTTTGTCCCCCCTCAGCCACCGCCACACTCCACCGAATCCACACCGGGATCCTCCCTGATCCCCTCGTCCACCTCCTCCAATCCCGCAGCCTCCTCCCGATCCACCAGCCAGTCTCCTCCAAATCCTCTTCCCTGCCTTGATCTAGACCGAGGTCCCGTGCCTCATGTTCGTCCATCCCCGCTGGACCTCGCAGTCCCGAACCCCTCGGCCTAAGCGCTCCTCCACCTCGCGATCCCGCCGCCGCAAGCGAACCTCGCCGCCGGTGAGCACCAGCATGAACCAGGGCTGTTCCACTCCCCTTCTTCCTCCCCTCTCTCTTTTATTCCTTGCTCTCCTTAATCTCTCCAGCCCTCTCTCTGTCTTGGTTTAACAGGAAGGATGCAGGGAACTCGTCCATGGCGCCCGAGGCATGGAGTTTCGCTCTGTTAGCTGGATCCATCCACCGCTGCCCTGAACTGAACCCCCTCCCACATCGAGATCCAGCGAGCCCTACCAGGTCACGGCGCCCCTACCCTCCATCTCACCCTGCTGCTCCCTCTCACATCCCTCTCTCTGTACTAGGACGCCACCACCATGGCCTCAACTCTCTGCCCGCCTCCACCCACGTCCTCGACTAGATCCGCCGGACCCCCATCGCCGCGCCAAGTCCTGCTGCCGGTGATGCCGTCGCGTTTACTTCCCGGCGCTGCTCGAGAGCGAGCCCTGCCCAGCGCTCAAGCCTGCGGGGCGTGTCTCTGCTTCATTTGAGCGGAGGAAGACGCCTCCTAGTTCGCGTCGCCTGGACCTGCCTCCTCTTTGTGGGCCTCTACACCGTACGGGCCAAGGCCTACTAGGTGAAGCCACACCCCCAGCGCCCCACCTTCCTTTCCTGTTGTTGGGCCAGTTCTTGTTTCGGCCCATAATGTTTTTTTCAGATCTGGTGATTTTGTCATTTTTTACCAGAGGATGCCAGTTTTACAGAAAAGTCCCTAGAGTTCATGCATATAATAACTCATTAACCGTGCATCGGATTAAAACAAACTTTATATGTAAAATGTCTAGAATTTTGTCTAGTTTAATCATATCCAACTTTCATCTATCTTTAAAATGTTTAAAATGCTGTTTGTTTAAATTTTCTTAAATAACTTGCTAAAATGTTTTAATTCATAACTAAATAACCGTAGCTCGGTTTTAAATAATCTTTATATGTAAATGGGGTAGAAAATTGCCTAGTTTAACATGGTGGCTTTACTTTGCATGTTTAATAACTCTAAATTTGTGTTTAGGGCAGAACAGTACCAAACCTAACATATGCATATGGGGATTTACCGGAATTGTTGTTCGTTGCTTCCGGCCTCATTTAAACTTGCCTAGATAGGTAGTTTTCTATTACTTCACCCTCTTTCCATGTTTAACAATATTTAATATTGTTGGGTACATAAACGAGATCGAACTAAATAACTTGAATGTGGTGTTCCGTCAATAAGCAATGGAGTTGCATGTTGAGCTCCACTTAATTTGTAGGATTGTTTGTGCATTTTTGCCATGCCATGCCTCATTAAACCAGACATGCATCATACTTGTTTGTGCATCATGCCATGTTCATGTGTTGGTTGTTTACTATGTTGTGTGCTTCTTTCCGGTGTTGCTTCTTCGGGTTGGATCCAGTAATGTCGCATTTGTGAGGAACCGTTCGACTACATCCGTTTGTCTTCTTCATGGACTCGTTCTTCTTCCTTGCGAGATTTCAGGCATGATGACCATACCCTCGAAATCACTTCTATCTTTGCTTGCTAGTTGCTCGCTCTTTTGCTATGCCTATGCTACGATACCTACCACTTACTTATCATGCCTCCCATATTGTTAAACCAAGCCTCTAACCCACCTTGTCCTAGCAAACCGTTGTATGGCTATGTTACCGCTTTGCTCAGCCCCTCTTATAGAGTTGTTAGTTGTAGGTGAAGATTGGAGCTTGTTCCATGTTGGAACATGGATATTTGTTGGGATATCACAATATCTCTTATTTAATTAATGCATCTATATACTTGGTAAAGGGTGGAAGGCTCGGCCTTATGCCTGGTGTTTTGTTCCACTCTTGCCGCCCTAGTTTATGTCATATCGGTGTTATGTTCCTGGATTTTGCGTTCCTTACACGGTTGGGTTATAATGGGAACCCCTTGACAGTTCGCCTTGAATAAAACTCCTCCAGCAAGGCCCAACATTGGTTTTACCATTCACCACCTAGCCTTTTCTTTCCCTTGGGTCGGCCGGCTCAAGGGTCATCTTTATTTAAACCCCCGGGCCAGTGCTTCTCTGAGTGTTGGTCCAACTTGTCAGCCGCCGGTGGCCACCAGGGGCAACTCTGGGCTGGCCTACCGGAAGTTTGGACAATCCGGTGTGCCCTGAGAATGAGATATGTGCAGCTCCTATCGGGATTTGTTGGCACATTCGGGTGGCTTTGCTGGACTTGTTTTACCATTGTCGAGGATGTCTTGTAACCGGGATGCCGAGTCTGATCGGATTGTCTTGGGAGAAGGAATATCTTTCGTTGACCGTGAGAGCTTGTGATGGGCTAAGTTGGGACACCCCTGTAGGGATTTGAACTTTCGAAAGCCGTGCCCGCGGTTATGGGCATATGGGAATTTGTTAATGTCTGGTTGTAGAAAACCTGAAGTCGATCTTAATTAAAATACATCAACCGCGTGTGTAGCCGTGATGGTCTCTTGTCGGCGGGGTCCGGGAAGTGAACACGGTGTTGGAGTTATGCTTGACGTAGCTTGTTCTAGGATCACTTCTTGATCATAGTTTTCTCGACCGTGCTTTGCCTTCTCTTCTCGCTCTCATTTGCGTATGTTAGCCACCATATATGCTAGTCGCTTGCTGCAGCTCCACCTCATACCTTTTACCCTACCTATAAGCTTAAATAGTCTTGATCGCGAGGGCGTGAGATTGCTAAGTCCCCGTGACTCATAGATACTTCCAAACCCAGTTTGCAGGTGCCGATGATACCGTGTAGGTGAAGCAACCAAGCTCAAGGAGGAGCTCGATGAAGATTGTGTTCGCTATGGTGTTCCGTTTCCAGTTGATCAGTAGTGGAGCCCAGTTGGGACAATCAGGGATCTGTGTAGCATTTGGGGTAGTCTTCTTTTATTTCAGGTTCCATAGTCGGACCTTGCTTGTATCTGGATGATGTATTGCTTTATTCATGTAATTGTGTGAAGTGGCGATTGTAAGCCAACTATGTATCTTTCCATTATGTATTACATGAGTTGTGTGAAGATTACCTCACTTGCGACATTGCTTTCAATGCGGTTATGCCTCTAAGTCGTGCTTCGACACGTGGGAGATATAGCCGCATCGAGGGCGTTTCAAGTTGGTAATCAGAGCCTTCCCCGACCTTAGGAGCCCCCCTGCTTGATCGAATCGCTGGCGTTGTTGAGTCTAGAAAAATGTTTTGAGTCATTTAGGATTATATATATCGAAGAGTAGGATTTCTTTTTAATCCTCAGTCCCTTCGTCGCTCTAGTGAGACATCCTGACATAGATTTTTGACTCTTCTCTTCTCAAATTTCACTAATTTTTTTAGGATCATGCGGGTATCTTGGAATCGTTCCGATGGTTTTGTGACGAGAACATTGTTCTTGGTGCCTCCTGTCATTTAGGGGTTGTGGCAGTGTCCCGGGGAGTTGAGCTCCGAGGTGTTGTCGTCACAATTTTGTCGTTGCAGTTCTGGAATACCTGAGTTTCGCCGACATCGAAAATCTCTTTTATGCAGTTATTGCTGAGATAACCTCGACGCCACCCAGTACTGGGGCGGGAGTTCGGGAGTATTGCCATAACTCGTATAACGGATGCTTTTGAAGGTTGAGGTAAACGATTTCCGAAGGTTTCTTGGTTATGTGTTGAAGGATGGATACAACTTGATAGAGGCAAAGGTGTCCCGTCTTTCGATGAGATGATGGATATCGCTTTGGTGGCAGTCGAGTTTGACGATCCGACTACAAACGTGCGAGGACGTCGCGCCTTAGCAATCGCTAAACCAACTCCGAGAGGTTATTGACCACGCCGGAGCACGATCAACCTGACCACGAGGGTCTGTTTCCTGCGAGCAAACGAAGAACAAGCAAGAAACTGAGATTGCAATCTGGATATTGCGAATATAAGATGAAAGCTTTATTGATCAAGGTGGGGTTCTGTGACGCCTTTGTCTGGTCATTGAACACAAACGAAGTACGCGAAGTTGCAGCTATGGAAAACTTTTAATCTAAACAAAACCCAAAGTCTAAACGATGCCCTAAGGGCTGTATATATGGAGGAAGAGGGGGGAATTTCGTGGCCCTTGGTGGAGGGGTCCGAAATCAACCCTATCTCTTGTTTCCCCACACATACGGACTCTAAAAATAGCCTATACTTATGTATTTCGAAATTACATGGGCCTGGCCCAATAATAAGGTGACGCAACACCTAAAATAGCCTCGGGACAAATTTTTTGAAGTGGCATCTTGTATATTTCGTCCAAGGCTTCATGCACCCATTATGGTGGCTTCAAAGTCCTGAAATCATCACTTGTAACTCTGTTCTTGTTCCCCTTGCGCATGCCATCATCTCCATGCTTGTTCTTGCTCCAATGTTCATCCTTCTCCAAGCTAGGCCCTTCATTTGTAAGCAAAACAAATGTATCCAATTTAGGCAGCATCATATTCTCATGAACATTAGAATCATTACCAAGAAACGAAAGTACCTGGTAATTTAGTTGGCGTGCACGAGCTCTAGTAATTGGTCCAGTATGTATAGCAGCAGGGGCTGTGGGTGTAACAATTGTATTGATGTCCTCATCATCCTCCCCTTCTTGAAATGAAGTCGTCCTCGACGGAAGTTCATCTTCCTCACCCAAATAAGGCTTCAAATCTGCAATGTTGAAAGCGGGACTAACCCCAAAATCTGCAGGCAGCTTCAGTTTATATGCATTATCATTTATTTTCTCTAACACCTTAAAGGGACCATCAGCACGTGGCATTAACTTTGATTTGTGCAAATCAGGAAATCTATCCTTACGCAAATGTAACCAAACAAGATCTCCAGGTGCAAACACAACATGTTTTCTACCCTTATCTCCAGCAAGTTTATATTTAGCATTCATACGCTCAATGTTTTCCTTAGTTAAATCATGCATTTTTAAAATCAATTCAGCACGTTGTTTAGCATCAAAATTAACCTTCTCCGAAGATGGAAGAGGCAACAAATCAATAGGTGCACGAGGTAGGAAACCACACACAACTTCAAAAGGGCACATCTTAGTAGTAGAATGCAATGAACGATTATAAGCAAATTCAATATGAGGCAAGCATTCCTCCCACATTTTCTTATTATTCTTCAAAACAGCCCTAAGCATAGTAGACAACGTTCTATTGACTACTTCAGTTTGTCCATCAGTTTGGGGGTGACAAGTAGTACTAAAAAGCAGTTTAGTCCCCAACTTAGCCCATAAACATCTCCAAAAGTGGCTAAGAAATTTAGTATCACGATCTGAAACAATAGTATTTGGCACACCATGCAAGCGAATAATTTCACGAAAGAACAAATCAACAACATTAACAGCATCATCGCTTTTATGACATGGTATAAAGTGTGCCATTTTCGAGAATCTATCCACGACAACAAATATGCTATCCCTCCCCTTCTTTGTTCGAGGTAAACCTAAAACAAAGTCCATAGATATATCCTCCCAAGGAACACTAGGTACAAGCAAAGGCATATATAAACCATGAGGATTGAGTCGTGACTTAGCTTTTTGACATGTAGTGCAGCGAGCAATAAAACGCTCAACATCCCGTCTCATCTTTGGCCAAAAGAAATGTGTAGCAAGTACATCCTCCGTCTTCTTCACGCCAAAGTGTCCCATTAATCCTCCTCCATGCGCCTCCTGCAACAACAAAAGACGAACGAAGCTAGCTGGAATGCATAGCTTGTTAGCACGAAACACAAATCCATCGTTAACAACAAACTTCTTCCACATTCTTCCTTCTTTACAATTCTGCATTACATCTTTAAAATCAGCATCATGCACATATTGATCTTTGATGGTCTCCAAACCAAATATTTTGAAGTCAAGTTGTGAAAGCATAGTATAGCGACGAGACAATGCATCAGCAATAACATTTTCTTTTCCCTTCTTGTGTTTAATGACATAAGGGAAAGTCTCAATGAATTCAACCCATTTAGCATGTCTACGATTCAGTTTAGCTTGACTTTTAATATGTTTCAAAGATTCATGATCAGAATGTATAACAAATTCTTTGGGCCATAAATAATGTTGCCATGTTTCTAAAGTCCGAACAAGAGCATATAATTCTTTATCATAAGTAGAATAATTCAGACTAGGCCCACTCAATTTTTCAAAAAAGTATGCAACAGGTTTGCCATCTTGTAATAACACACCTCCTAATCCAATTCCACTAGCATCACATTCAAGCTCAAAAGTCTTATTAAAATCAGGAAGTTGGAGTAAAGGAGCATGTGTCAACTTATCTTTCAATACCGTGAAGGCTTCTTCCTGTGCGGTACCCCAAAGAAAAGGCACATCTTTCTTTGTAAGCTCATTGAGAGGTGCAGGAATGGTGCTGAAATCTCTCACAAAACGCCTATAGAATCCAGCGAGGCCAAGAAAACTCCTCACTTGTGTGACCGTTTTGGGCTGCGGCCAACTCTCAATAGCTTCAATCTTGGCTTTATCAACTTCAATTCCCTGTGGAGTAACAACATAGCCAAGAAAAGATACTCGGTCGGTGCAAAAGGTGCACTTCCCAAGGTTACCAAACAAACGTGCATCACGTAGAGCAATAAAAACAGCACGTAAATGTTCCAAATGTTCTTCCAAAGATCTGCTATAAATCAATATGTCATCAAAGTAAACTACCACAAATCGTCCAATGAAAGCACGTAAAACATCGTTCATTAATCTCATGAAAGTACTAGGTGCATTAGTTAACCCAAAAGGCATGACTAACCACTCATATAATCCAAACTTAGTTTTAAATGCTGTTTTCCATTCATCTCCCAATTTCATACGAATTTGATGGTAGCCACTACGCAAATCAACTTTGGAGAATATTGTAGAGCCACTCAATTCATCAAGCATATCATCTAGCCTAGGAATAGGATGACGATAACGAATAGTAATATTATTAATGCCTCTACAATCAACACATGATAGAGGCAAAGGTGTCCCGTCTTTCGATGAGATGGTGGATTTCGCTTTGGTGGAAGTCGACTTTGACGATCCGACTACGAACGTGCGAGGACGTCGCGCCTTAGCAATCGCTAAACCAACTCCGAGAGGTTATTGACCACGCCGGAGCACGATCAACCTGACCACGAGGGTCTGTTTCCTGCGAGCAAACGAAGAACAAGCAAGAAACTAAGATTGCAATCTGG
Source organism: Triticum aestivum (assembly GCF_018294505.1). Lineage (NCBI taxonomy): Eukaryota > Viridiplantae > Streptophyta > Magnoliopsida > Poales > Poaceae > Triticum > Triticum aestivum. The sequence continues at coordinate 502,014,090 of NC_057797.1, forward strand.
ATATTGCGAATATAAGATGAAAGCTTTATTGATCAAGGTGGGGTTCTGTGACGCCTTTGTCTGGTCGTTGAACACAAACGAAGTACGCGAAGTTGCAGCTATGGCGAACTTTTAATCTAAACAAAACCCAAAGTCTAAACGATGCCCTAAGGGCTGTATATATGGAGGAAGAGGGGGAGAATTTCGTGGCCCTTGGTGGAGGGGTCCGAAATCAACCCTATCTCTTGTTTCCCCACACATATGGACTCTAAAAATAGCCTATACTTATGTATTTCGAAATTACATGGGCCTGGCCCAATAATAAGGTGACGCAGCACCTAAAATAGCCTCGGGACGAAATTTATGAAGTGGCGTCTTGTATATTTCGTCCAAGGCTTCATGCACCCATTATGGTGGCTTCAAAGTCCTGAAATCATCACTTGTAACTCCGTTCTTGTTTCCCTTGCGCATGCCATCATCTCCATGCTTGTTCTTGCTCCAATGTTCATCCTTCTCCAAGCTAGGCCCTTCATTTGTAAGCAAAACAAATGTATCCAATTTAGGCAGCATCATATTCTCATGAACATTAGAATAATTACCAAGAAACGAAAGTACCTGGTAATTTAGTTGGCGTGCACGAGCTCTAGTAATTGGTCCAGTATGTATAGCAGCAGGGGCTGTGGGTGTAACAATTGTATTGATGTCCTCATCAGATGGTCTCCAAACCAAATATTTTGAAGTCAAGTTGTGAAAGCATAGTATAGCGACGAGACAATGCATCAGCAATAACATTTTCTTTTCCCTTCTTGTGTTTAATGACATAAGGGAAAGTCTCAATGAATTCAACCCATTTAGCATGTCTACGATTCAGTTTAGCTTGACTTTTAATATGTTTCAAAGATTCATGATCAGAATGTATAACAAATTCTTTGGGCCATAAATAATGTTGCCATGTTTCTAAAGTCCGAACAAGAGCATATAATTCTTTATCATAAGTAGAATAATTCAGACTAGGCCCACTCAATTTTTCAGAAAAGTATGCAACAGGTTTGCCATCTTGTAATAACACACCTCCTAATCCAATTCCACTAGCATCACATTCAAGCTCAAAAGTCTTATTAAAATCAGGAAGTTGGAGCAAAGGAGCATGTGTCAACTTATCTTTCAATACCGTGAAGGCTTCTTCCTGTGCGGTACCCCAAAGAAAAGGCACATCTTTCTTTGTAAGCTCATTGAGAGGTGCAGCAATGGTGCTGAAATCTCTCACAAAACGCCTATAGAATCCAGCGAGGCCAAGAAAACTCCTCACTTGTGTGACCGTTTTGGGCTGCGGCCAACTCTCAATAGCTTCAATCTTGGCTTTATCAACTTCAATTCCCCGTGGAGTAACAACATAGCCAAGAAAAGATACTCGGTCGGTGCAAAAGGTGCACTTCCCAAGGTTACCAAACAAACGTGCATCACGTAGAGCAATAAAAACAGCACGTAAATGTTCCAAATGTTCTTCCAAAGATCTGCTATAAATCAATATGTCATCAAAATAAACTACCACAAATCGTCCAATGAAAGCACGTAAAACTTCGTTCATTAATCTCATGAAAGTACTAGGTGCATTAGTTAACCCAAAAGGCATGACTAACCACTCATATAATCCAAACTTAGTTTTAAATGCTGTTTTCCATTCATCTCCCAATTTCATACGAATTTGATGGTAGCCACTATGCAAATCAACTTTGGAGAATATTGTAGAGCCACTCAATTCATCAAGCATATCATCTAGCCTAGGAATAGGATGACGATAACGAATAGTAATATTATTAATGCCTCTACAATCAACACACATACGTGATGTACCATCCTTTTTTGGCACTAGAATAATAGGAACAGCACAAGGACTAAGGGATTCGCGTATATAACCTTTGTCGAGAAGCTCTTGTACTTGCGCATAATCTCCTTCGTCTCCTCTGGATTGGTATGGTATGGTGCACGGTTTGGCAGTGAAGCACCGGGAATTAAGTCAATTTGATGCTCAATCCCTCGAATAGGCGGTAATCCCGGCGGCACGTCTTGTGGAAAAACGTCAGCGAACTCCTGCAAAATGTTAGTGACAGCAGGAGGCAAAGAGGAAGGCACGTCCTCGAATGAAAATAATGCCTCTTTGCACACAAAAGCATAGCAAACAGATTTGCTGAAATCTAGCTCATCAATATCAGATTTGGTGGCAAATAAACATGCACTTTTCAATTTAATTTCAGAAGCAACACTAGATGGTTTATTATTAGGCTTCATTTGTTGCTCAAATTCTTTTGCCACAATCTGATTTTCACTCTTATTCTTCTCCTGTTTTGCTTTATTAGCTCTATTAATATCATCTTTCAAAATGGAATCAGGAGTCATAGGAAGCAAAGTAATATTTTTATCCTTATGAACAAGAGTATAGTGATTGTTTCTACCATGGTGTACAGAATTTTTATCAAATTGCCATGGTCTACCAAGTAATAAGGAACATGCTTGCATAGGTACCACATCACAATCAACATAATCAGCATATGTAGAGATACCAAAATGCACACAAACAGTACGTGTTACCTTAACCTTGCCGCTGTTGTTGAACCATTGGATGTAGTAAGGATGTGGATGTGGTCTTGTGGTGAGAGAAAGCTTCTCCACCATCTCCATGCTAGCCAAGTTGTTGCAGCTCCCTCCGTCTATTATGACGCGCACAGAACGTTCCTTCACAACTCCCTTGGTATGGAACAAATTGTGCCTCTGATTTTGCTCAGCTTGTGTGACCTGCACACTCAAAACACGTTGAGCAACTAAACAATCATACCTGTCAGCGTCTTCAGGAGCCATGTATTGCATCTCATGATCAGAATCATCTCCACCATGTTCTTCACGTGTAATAAGAGCCAATGTCTCCTCATCATAGTCACTAGCGGACTCATATCCACCACCCTCGGTAGCAATCATCACACGCGGAGATTTGCATTCTCTCGCATAATGACCTCCTCCCTTACAACGACGACAAATAATATCACTTGTGTGCCCTGTTGATGCCCTGGAAGAAGAAGAACTCTGTGCAGGCCCGACAGGTGCGCTCTTGGCAGATAATGGTGGTTGTTCCTGTTTACTTGTATCACGGCTGTAGGAGGCACCTGATTGAGGTGCTGGTGCAGTTGAAGTAGAAGATGCACGCGGTGTCCATGATGAAGGTCGGCCTGCAGAAAAGTTAGTTCGCGCCAATGCTTGTCGATCCTGCACTTCACGTTCAGCTTTACAAGCAAGATGGAATAAACGAGTGATATTAGTATACTCCTTATAGTCTAGAATGGTCTGAATCTCTCTATTTAATCCACCCAGAAAACGTGCAAGCATAGCTTCATTCTCCTCAACAATACCACATCGAATCATGCCAGTTTGTAATTCCTGATAATATTCTTCTACAGAATTTTTTCCTTGTCTTAAACGGTGCAATTTTTGAAGCAATTCACATTGATAATATGGTGGAACCCAACGCGTACGCATGGCAGTTTTCAAAGCAGCCCAAGTAGTTGGAATAGGATATAATCTACAATGTTCAGACCACCAGACACATGCAAAACTAGTGAAAGCACAAACAGCAGCAGCAACCCGTCTCTCCTCGGGATATTGTAAACATGTAAAACGTTGTTCAGTTTCTAACTCCCAAGTAAGATATATATCAGGAACATATCTACCCTCAAATGGTGGAATATTCAATTTCAGTTTAGGAATATGGACATCATCTCGTACCTGAGGTGGTGGTGTAGGCCTACCATTACGAATATATACCTGAGGTCGACCTGCTGGTGGTGGTGCTGGTGGCTGCACGTAGTTCGGATTTTCATCAACCTCATCCTCATAATCTCCCACATAATCATCCTCCTCCGCATCAGCAGCATGAGCCACCGAAGTGTCAACAGCAGCACCAACAGTTTGGCCAAACGCAAGAGGAACACGGCTCGCTCGGCGGAGGTCTGTTTCGCGACGTGGAGGTAGTCGTTGTTGTTGTTGTTGGAGAGGTGCGTTAGGTGCAGCGGGTGGTGGTGGTGGAAGACGCGCGAGCAATTCATTAAACTTGTTATCGAGCTTTGTTTCGAACGTCTTCTCCATGCCATCTATCTTCTCCATGGCCTCTTCAAATCTGTTTAGCACGTCTTGCACCTGTCCACTCATCATTTGCTGAAATTTATCATGCAAATCCTTATTCGTCATGTTCTCCCAGTCAGTCTCGTCGGCTTGTCATCCTGGCATGGTTAGCAGCAATAGAAACACACAAGAATATGATCCTACAGACTACTAACAAGAGGTGGTGGTGGGTGTCACAAATCCGTCAAGCAAATCTCAAATTCTTACCAGTTCTTACCCAGCAGCAGGCGATGATCGGCAACCGTTGTAGTCAAAAACTCTCAAAGCTTGGATAGAGCGATTACCAGGGAGAGTCAAACGCACGACGTAGATGTATGTGGAGCTGGGAAGGCTTATAATATGGTAGCAAAAAGGGTCAGCAATAATCAATTCAGATATGCAAAGTTGAATAAACGCTCAACGACGGTACTGTGTTGGTCCTAGGCTAGACTGTGCTAGAGACGCGAGCCTAGAACACCAACAAAATCACAGCGCGGCACGTAAACAAGGGAAAAGCACACTCTGGAATTTTTTTGTTTGCTCTTTTTTTTTGCGAAAAAATCACTATAATGGCGAGTGTCTCAATACTCATCCTAGCTCAAACTGACAGGATGGGCACGAAATTTTTTCAACCAATTTTTTTTTTCGACTGCCCGGACCCAAAAACTGGAAACGGGTCAAAAAACTTCCTATAATGGCACCTGTCTCAAAACACTCAGAAACACCTAAAAATAGGATAGCTAGAATTTTTTTCGAAAAATGCGTTTTCGAAAATTTTTGGGCCTACACAGAGCGTGGTTTCCGGACTCTTTTTTTTCCGAAACCTACTCCGGCAAGGAAACACGAATTGGAATCTAGATGGATCTCGAAAACAAACCTAATATGACAAGAACTCGGATTGGTGGTGGATATATGGTGGTAGATGGCAGCGGTGGTGGTATATGACAGCTGTGGTGGTATATGGATACGGATTCGAAGCGGTGGCGGATAAGCGGTGGTGGTAGATGGCAGGGGTGATGATGATGGTGCGGCGGCGGCGTGACAACTTATGACCAGAACTCGAAACTCTAAAAGACTAGACTCTAAGACCAGCAACTAGACACGACGATGCAACCGCAAATTCAACAAAGCAAAACCCTAAAAAGATTATGCAAAGGCTCAGATTGGTTCGGATATGATGAACTAACCCTAATTTTTTTTGTGGCTTTTTCGTGGACTATAGGTATGAAGAACAGACTCGATCTAAACTACGAAAAACTGTAAAATCTCACCGAGCAACCTGGAGATCTGATACCACTTGATAGAGGCAAAGGTGTCCCGTCTTTCGATGAGATGATGGATATCGCTTTGGTGGCAGTCGACTTTGACGATCCGACTACGAACGTGCGAGGACGTCGCGCCTTAGCAATCGCTAAACCAACTCCGAGAGGTTATTGACCACGCCGGAGCACGATCAACCTGACCACGAGGGTCTGTTTCCTGCGAGCAAACGAAGAACAAGCAAGAAACTGAGATTGCAATCTGGATATTGCGAATATAAGATGAAAGCTTTATTGATCAAGGTGGGGTTCTGTGACGCCTTTGTCTGGTCGTTGAACACAAACGAAGTACGCGAAGTTGCAGCTATGGCAAAATTTTAATCTAAACAAAACCCAAAGTCTAAACGATGCCCTAAGGGCTGTATATATGGAGGAAGAGGGGGGAATTTCGTGGCCCTTGGTGGAGGGGTCCAAAATCAACCCTATCTCTTGTTTCCCCACACATACGGACTCTAAAAATAGCCTATACTTATGTATTTCAAAATTACATGGGCCTGGCCCAATAATAAGGTGACGCAGCACCTAAAATAGCCTCGGGACAAAATTTATGAAGTGGCATCTTGTATATTTCGTCCAAGGCTTCATGCACCCATTATGGTGGCTTCAAAGTCCTGAAATCATCACTTGTAACTCCGTTCTTGTTCCCCTTGTGCATGCCATCATCTCCATGCTTGTTCTTGCTCCAATGTTCATCCTTCTCCAAGCTAGGCCCTTCATTTGTAAGCAAAACAAATGTATCCAATTTAGGCAGCATCATATTCTCATGAACATTAGAATCATTACCAGGAAACGAAAGTACCTGGTAATTTAGTTGGCGTGCACGAGCTCTAGTAATTGGTCCAGTATGTATAGCAGCAGGGGCTATGGGTGTAACAATTGTATTGATGTCCTCATCACAACTGGATGTAGGATTTGCTAGTTTTGGGTGAGATATTATTCTTCCCCTGTATCCCCAACACCTGATTTCATAACCGGAAAATTTCGGGAGTTTATAAGTGGGAATTCAAGTAGCTCTTAGGATATCTTTCCGACAGATGTATGATATGAAATTGGGGTTCGACGTCTAGTGGTCCGCCTATTCATGGTTGGTTTTACAGTGGTCTCGTTGTGTCTTAAAGAGTCCTTGGCTATGCCGACTCGGGGACGCTTCGTATGTCATGTGCACTGCCTTGTACATGATGGTGATGTACGATCGAGCCCGTGTAGGCCCCACCACAAAAACTTCGGACGAAATCTCTATCATATGTTTGTTCCGGCTTATTCTGCAAGCCAATCCTTTGTTTTGTTTTGAGTTGTGGTATTCGAGTTGCTTCAAAGTCAAGTGTTGATTCCATACCTTTCCGAACCGGTGTTCTCATATTCCTATGTGAACACTAATCCTTCTCGTTTATTGAGATTGTCATGTCAATTCTTCTCAACCGGTGGGCTTCCCTCCAAGTGGATCCGATCACCTCAACATTTGCAAGATCCAATCTCAGTTCTTCTCAACGGTGTTCATTTCATTCGTCCCAAGCTGCCTTTGTTTTCCCGCCCTCCCACCCTTTTTCTTCAAGGACTCAGATTTCTTAGTCAAGTATCCTTTTATTGTTGTGAAGTCTTTCCATTATTTTCCATCAATGTCTTATCCGATGATTTCTCATGAAGATTCTAACGGAGCTTCAAGTTCATCATTCTTCGTTCTTTTTCTTCTCCGGTGGTTTCAAGTCAAGCTTTGTTGATCATACCCTTTTCTCATTTCAATGCTTTCTCATGCCGGTGCAATTCTTAATCGTTCACCTCTTGTTATTCTATTGTCCCGGAGTCCCGAGATATCTCAAAAGGCTCGTCTAGTCATTCAAGATCCATTCAACCTATTTCGAGGTTGTTATCCCATTCAAGCCATTTTATTCAATCGGTGCAATCTCCCGTTCAAGTAATCATTCAACGGTGTGTCTTTTGAGTGGGCCCTAACCCACAGGTCTTTTCCCAGGATCTTACCTGACTCTTCTTATTTTACCGGAGCTATTCTAAAATCTTTCAAAGTTTGACGTACGAATGAATTGTCATCAGTCAAATGCCTTTCTCCAAGATCTTTCAAATTCTTTTCATCGTCGGTTCAACCTTTCTAATATTCATCCCGGAGTATCTCAACAATTCTTGGTGGTGTTTCTCGTCGTCATTCTTGAATTTGAAGACCGAAGAAGTGTTTCCTCTAAGTCTTGTGCCTTCTCTCGAGGATTCTCAGTTCAAGCGTGATGCCATCCTCTCATAATTGTTCTGATTGTAAGAATTTTTTTCACCCGTCCAGAGCAATTCAGGAGTCTTTTTAGTTTGATTCTCCAAAGACCATCATTTTCAGAAGACTTGTTCATTCTCAGCTTTCAGCTATCATTCTCCAAATCTTACCGGTGCATCATTCAAGTATTCTCTTATCAGCTCTTGATCTCTTCGTTCTCTTGTATCTAAATTTTACCCAAGTATCTTTGTTTGTTTTCAATTTCTTACCGGTGATTCATCTCTTTTCTTCGTTCATTTTCAATTCTTATGGTGGTTCGTTCAAGATTCTCTTCCTTGGTTATCATATCAATTCATTCGTTGTTTCAATTCTACCGGCGGATTGTTGAAGTCTTTTCTCAAGTTTGCGCTATATCTATCTTAATCTTTCTACGAGAATAAGTAGTATGCCAAATCCGTTGCTTGTCATCAATTTAATTGATTAAGGATAAGCATAATGTAATTCTTATTCTTGTTTTCTTTCAAGAGATTAATTCCTTATCCCGGAGGTTCATCAAAATTCACGGTTTCACTTGATTCATATTTTCTTTTCCGGAGTTCCAAGCTCTCTCAACTATATCGTCGCGAAGATCCATCTAATCATTGCAAGGATTCACCTTGTGTTTTCAATTTCTCCTTCCTTTCATTTGATCATCCTTTTGTTACCGGAGTTCTTCATGGAGGCTCTACATGATGGTTCATCAAGGATTTAATTCCTTCTCGAAGTGTTCATTGAGATTCTTTTTAGAGGAGCCCAAGCATTCTTCATCTTGCAATCCGGAGTGCATTTCATTCTTCCGTATCATTGGAGGTGGTATTATGTCATTCTTGATAATTTGAGTTCATGTTTCATGATTCACATGCTGTTAAGAATGAGGTATTTAAACCCATCAATCTCTTCGTTGGAGTTGGCTTGTGTCATATTTCACCTAAAGCTTTCCCTAAGGATTTTGCTATTTATGGTGGTTATAAACGAACCAAGTTCTTCTTTTATCCTTCCGGTGAAATAAGCTTCTCGCCTCCTTGTTGTTATCAATCCAACCTTGTTTTCGTTAGTGGCAGAATTTCACCTCAAGTTTTGAGATGTTTTCATAAGCCCACAAGCAGCCTTTTGCTTTCGTTGTTGATTTTCCAACAACTCCGTTCAATACTTCTTTCTAAGGATGCTTCTCAAATTCTATTGCGGTAGAAGATGTCATTTTCTTCTCAACTCTTTCCTTTCAATGATCCATCTTCTATTCTTTCTCCTGGAGGTTTTTTATGTTGCTCTCTCCACTCATCACCCCGGGTTGTCAGGACCATGCTCTTGTCGTGCTTATCCATTTAACCGGAGTGTCGTGCCCTCTTTTCAAGTTCTATCATCTTATCAAGTTTTACCTCCCTTCTCAACCGAAGTGTTGTCCGAGATCTTTCTTACCCCTTGCCCCATTCTTTTAATAGTTTTGGAGGCAGCGTGTTGTGATTTCATCAAGTATCTTCTCATCTTATCAAGTTCTTATTCAATCCTCCTTCTTTTCATTCGGAGTGCTGCCCGAATTTGTTCTTCCTTGTTACTCTTCCCTACCGGAGTGTTTTCAACTTTGTTCTTCTTCGTTGCATTCTTTCTTTCAATTTGTTCAACTTCTCAAGGTTCTTTGGTTTCACTCGTTTGTCAAAGAAGCAACTTAGTTTTACCTCTTCTCTTTCTCTTCTGTTTTCCCTCCAGTGCCATTCTAGATCTCGGGACGAGATCCTCTCGTAGTGGTGGAGTGTTGTAATGCCCCAAGTCCGTTGGGCCAGGTGTCGTCCAGTTATTCGCTGTCGTTGCCTTGTCATTTGCTTGCATGTTGCATCTAATCATGTCATCATGTGCATTGCATCATCATGTTTTCAAAACTTGCATCTGTCCCGGTCTCCCCGTTCCTTCTGTTGTCTGTTCTGAGTCCAGACACACTTGCACGCGCCCGCGGCACGTCCGAAATATTATTTTATAAGTGGCCGGAAAAATGTTCTCGGAATGGGATAAAAGTTGGTGTGCGGTGTTGTTTTGTTGTCAGTAGACTGCCTGCCAAGTTTCATCGCATTCGGAGTCCGTTTGACGCCCCAACGGATAACTATAGCGGCTGTATAGCCGGTCTTTTCGTCGGACGTTTTCGGTCTCCAAAAACAGTCGCCGGGCCTTCTCTCTTCTCTTTTCTCAGCCTGAGGCCTTCCGCACAGTCCACTACCTACCGCCAGGCCCAACCTAATCTCTCTCGTCAGCCCGCGCACCCCCCTCGCGCGCGTTCGAAAGTTATCCCGAACCCGACCCGGACTGTCGCCACCGTTGTGTCCGGATCATCCCCAAACATCTACAAAACGTCTCCGTTTTCTTATTTGGGCTCCCTAGCCTATTTTTCCCGAGCGTCTGATTACGATCGGAGGGGCGGATTAGCCCCTAACCAAATCCAGTGCTATATATATAGACCAATCCCTAGGCAGCAACCCTAAAATCTAGGTCTTTTGTTCCCCCTCAGCCGCCGCCACACTCCACCGAATCCACATCGGCATCCTCCCTGATCCCCTCGTCCACCTCCTCCAATCCCACAGCCTCCTCTCGATCAACCAGCCAGTCTCCTCCAAATCCTCCTCCCTGCCTCGATCTGGACTTAGGTCCCGTGCCTCCTGTTCGTCCATCCTCGCCGGACCTCGCAGTCCCGAACCCCTCGGCCTAAGCGCTCCTCCACCTCGCGATCCCGCCACCGCAAGCGAACCTCGCCACCGGTGAGCACCAGCATGAACCCGGGCTGTTCCACTCTCCTTCTTCCTCCCCTCTCTCTTTTATTCCTCGCTCTCCCTAATCTCTCCAGCCCTCTCTCTGTCTTGGTTTAACAGGAAGGATGCAGGGAGCTCGTCCATGGCGCCCGAGGCATGGAGTTTTGCTCCGTTAGCTGGATCCATCCACTGCTGCCCTGAACGGAACCCCCCTCCCACATCGAGATCCGGCGAGCCCTACCAGATCGCGGCGCCCCTACCCTCCATCTCACCCTGCTGCTCCCTCTCACATCCCTCTCTCTGTACTAGGACTTCGCCACCATGGCCTCAACTCTCCGCCCGCCTCCACCCACGTCCTCGACTGGATCCGCCGGACCCCCATCGCCGCGCCAAGTCCTGCTGCCGGTGATGCCGTCGCATTTACTTCCCGGTGCTGCTCGAGAGCGAGCCCTGCCCAGCGCTCAAGCCTGCGGGGCGCGGCTCTGCTTCGTTTGAGCGGAGGAAGACGCCTCCTGGTTCGCCTCGCCTGGACCTGCCTCCTCTTTGTGGGCCTCTACACCGTACGGGCCAAGGCCCACTAGGTGAAGCCACACCCCCAGCGCCCCACCTTCCTTTCCTGCTGTTGGGCCAGTTCTTATTTTGGCTCGTAATGTTTTTTCTAGATCTGGTGATTTTGTCATTTTTACCAGAGGATGCCAGTTTTACAGAAAAGTCCATGGAGTTCATGCATATAATAACTCATTAACCGTGCATCGGATTAAAACAAACTTTATATGTAAAATGTCTAGAATTTTGTCTAGTTTAATAATATCCAACTTTCATCTATGTTTAAAATGTTTAAAATGCTGTTTGTTTAAATTTTCTTAAATAACTTGCTAAAATGTTTTAATTCATAACTAAATAACCGTAGCTCGGTTTTAAATAATCTTTATATGTAAATGGGGTAGAAAATTGCCTAGTTTAACATGGTGGCTTTACTTTGCATGTTTAATAACTCTAAAATTGTGTCTCGGGCAGAACAGTACCAAACCTAACATATGCATATGGGGATTTACCGGAATTGTTGTTTGTTGCTTCCGGCCTCATCTAAACTTGCCTAGATAGGTAGTTTTCTTTTGCTTCACCCTCTTGCCATGTTTAACAACATTTAATATTGTTGCTTACATAAACAAGATCGAACTAAATAACTTGAATGTGGTGTTCCGTCAATAGGCAACGGAGTTGCATGTTGAGCTCCACTTAATTTGTAGGATTGTTTGTGCATTTTTGCCATGCTAGGCCTCATTAAACCGGACATGCATCATACTTGTTTGTGCATCATGCCATGTTCATGTGTTGGTTGTTTACTATGTTGTGTGCTTATTTCCGATGTTGCTTCTTCGGGTTGGATCCGGTAACGTCGCTTTTGTGAGGAACCGTTCGACTACATCTGTTTGTCTTCTTCATGGACTCGTTCTTCTTCCTTGCGGGATTTCAGGCAAGATGACCATACCCTCGAAATCACTTCTATCTTTGCTTGCTAGTTGCTCGCTCTTTTGCTATGCCTATGCTGCGATACCTACCACTTGCTTATCATGCCTCCCATATTGTTAAACCAAGCCTCTAACCCACCTTGTCCTAGCAAACCGTTGTTTGGCTATGTTACCGCTTTGCTCAGCCCCTCTTATAGCGTTGTTAGTTGCAGGTGAAGATTGGAGCTTGTTCCATGTTGGAACATGGATATTTGTTGGGATATCACAATATCTCTTATTTAATTAATGCATCTATATACATGGTAAAGGGTGGAAGGCTCGACCTTATGCCTGGTCTTTTGTTCCACTCTTGCCGCCCTAGTTTCCGTCATATCGGTGTTATGTTCCCGGATTTTGCGTTCCTTACACGGTTGGGTTATAATGGGAACCCCTTGACAGTTTGCCTTGAATAAAACTCCTCCAGCAAGGCCCAACATTGGTTTTACCATTCGCCACCTAGCCTTTTATTTCCCTAGGGTCGGCCGGCTCAAGGGTCATCTTTATTTAAACCCCCGGGCCAGTGCTCCTCTGAGTGTTGGTCCAACTTGTCAGCCACCGGTGGCCACCAGGGGCAACTCTGGGCTGGCCTACCGGAAGTTTGGACAATCCGGTGTGCCCTGAGAACGAGATATGTGCAGCTCCTATCGGGATTTGTCGGCACATTCGGGTGGCTTTGCTGGACTTGTTTTACCATTGTCGAGGATGTCTTGTAACTGGGGTGCCGAGTCTGATCGGATTGTCTTGGGAGAAGGAATATCCTTCATTGACCGTGAGAGCTTGTGATGGGCTAAGTTGGGACACCCCTGTAGGGATTTGAACTTTCGAAAGTCGTGCCTGTGGTTATGGGCAGATGGGAATTTGTTAATGTCCGGTTGTAGAAAAACTGAAGTTGATCTTAATTAAAATACATCAACCGCGTGTGTAGCTGTGATGGTCTCTTCTCGGCGGGGTCCGGGAAGTGAACACGGTGTTGGAGTTATGCTTGACGTAGCTTGTTCTAGGATCACTTCTTGATCATAGTTTTCTCGACCGTGCTTTGCCTTCTCTTCTCGCTCTCATTTGCGTATGTTAGCCACCATATATGCTAGTCGCTTGCTGCAGCTCCACCTCATACCTTTTACCCTACCTATAATCTTAAATAGTCTTGATCGCGAGGGTGTGAGATTGCTGAGTCCCCGTGACTCACAGATACTTCAAAACCAGTTTGCAGGTGCCGATGATACCGTGTAGGTGAAGCAACCAAGCTCAAGGAGGAGCTCGATGAAGATTGTGTTTGCTATGGTGTTCCGTTTCCAGTTGATCAGTAGTGGAGCCCAGTTGGGACAATCGGGGATCTGTGTAGCATTTGGGGTAGTCTTCTTTTATTTCAGGTTCCGTAGTCGGACCTTGCTTGTATCTGGATGATGTATTGCTTTATTCATGTAATTGTGTGAAGTGGCGATTGTAAGCCAACTATGTATCTTTCCCTTATGTATTACATGGGTTGTGTGAAGATTACCTCACTTGCAACATTGCTTTCAATGCGGTTATGCCTCTAAGTCGTGCTTCGACACGTGGGAGATATAGCCGCATCGAGGGCGTTTCATTATCTTACCTTTCGCATCAACTTCATAATTTTCGTACGTACTCCATGCATGAACAGCGCCAGAACCAAACCTCTCATTACTCTAGGAAAAATCGTTATTTTCTATCTATCGGTCGCGCCATGGAGCAGAACCAAATTTTACAAGTTACGAGTTCAAAAGGAAAAGCCTGCCGTGTTCGCGTCGCACCCCCACACGGTTGGTCTGGCACGCCGCTCAAGCAGGAATGCGTGCGGTGTTGCATTTTCAGTTACAAGTGGGACCGCAGTTGAGAAAACCGACTATCGGCAAACCCCCACCCCGCCCACTGCGCGATGGCTGAGAAAACAGGAGGGAGAAGAGATGGCTGTAGCACGGACTCCAAGGAAATTGGTGTCGGATGGGACTCGTGTGGGTGGCGTGTGCCGTACTGCTAGACGTGAATGCTAGTTATGGCCCATACCACCCCACTATATTGAGCCTATATCGAGGTACGTAGAACAAATTTCATGTAGTCCGTGCTCAGCCCTCATCTATCTCTCTTCTCAGCCAGCCAGCGGACGCGCGGAGCCCATCGTCTGTTTGCTCACATGCGGCCCCACATGTCAGTGAAAACGCAAGAGGAACCACTGAACCTGCACATCTTACACCTCGACGTGCTGGTGATGAAAAACAAATCCAATAAAGATCTTCGGTGGCCGCTTTTGGAGTTACTCAAGAGTAGTAAGATTCTATTTATAGTTTAACCCAAGATGCACATCTCGTGGCTTCAACTACCACTCTATTTTCTTTCATGACACGACCTGGATGCTGGATGTCCCACGTGTCGGCAAAAGGAGGAAGAACCCGACCAAATCTTCGGTTGTGCTCTCGGATTAGACTAGTTGTGCTAACTTAAAAAATTTATTGTGTACTCCCTCCGTTCCAAAATACTTGACTTCCATTTGTCCAAAAATGAATGTACCTATATACTAAAACATGTCTAGATACATATATATTTTGACAAATAGAAGGCATGGATTGTGCAACGGAGGGAGTAGAATGGATGCAAGTTTTTGTATTGGGAAGAAGAGTACATCCATATATTGATAGAGCGCAATTTAGTAGATGGTCTATCACTTTTAGCTAGCACAGAGGCTAGAGATGAGATTAGTGCACTTGTTGATACTCCTACTAGAATAGAGGCTAGACATGAGACTAGTTGTGAGGAAGCAATGTCTACTTCTTTACACTTGAAGAAGAAAGAAGCACGCAAGATCGAGCCTCCGTAGATCAACAATGAATGCATCGAGAAGGCACTAATCCAACTTACAGGAGTAGTAAAATGTATTCTTGTGGTTCTTGTTTTCTTTGGTCTTGCTTTTCTAGTCAAAATTATCGTTGGAGTTCGTGCAAAATGGAGGTCCGTTTGGGGTCGTGCGTTGGAGTTGGCCTTACAAGTGGGACCGCAGTTAAGGAAACCGACTATCGGCAAACCCCCACCTCGCTCGCCGCGCGATGGCTGAAGTTAGAGAAATGACAAGGTTGAAGAGATTGCTCTAGCATGGACTCCAAGAAATAATATGGTGTCAGATGGATGTCGTGGTAGTGGCGTGTGCCGTACTCCTGGACGTGAATGCTTGTTCTGGCCCATGCCACCCTACTACTCCTACTACTTACTCCTACTATATAGTACGAGTATCGAGGATTCGAGGTGCTGGTTACGTACAGCGAACACATTAACATATGGCTACAGTAAAACACTCGCCCGACGCGCGAAGCATGTGAAGCTAGTAAAAATAGTGTACTACTATTGTTGATTGGCCTCATCCGATAACCTGTTGCAATGCACGTACAATAATGTATTCGAAAAATATTTTTTTGCCTCATCGCACCACTCACTCAGAGAAGCGACTCGAAAGCCATTCATAAATTTAATAAGTTTATCACAGGCATATCATTTTATTACATACAACAGGTCATCAACCCACATCAACAACGAGGATACATTATAAATACTAAAGTTTTCACCACACAACAAATAACAAGCAATGAATTGAACTTCAACTCAACCATTCCTCAGCGTTGGAAACGCTTGCTTTGAACCACAAGTGATTCTCTGGGACGGGCCATCGATTGTTGATCTGGAAACCAACACAGGACTGAGCATCCAGGCTGAAGCGGCCTACTATATCAGTAGCAGGGTAGGGAACCACCCAAATGTCCAAGGTATAGACACAGTTGCTTCTCATAAATGGTACTGTTAACGTTGTGTCAACGGTAGTTGCATCGCCTTTTACCATCATCAGATAGTTTTGTCCAAGGAAGAGTGAGTTTTCTCCAAGACTATCAATTATGTTTCAGGGAGAAGGAGTTGGTGCTAGCACACTAGTATCCATCATGAATACCATGCAACGGGTGTTGGAATAGGAAAGGAGAGTGCGATCATGGGAGACTACACCTGCTTCCTTAGCAGTAACATCATCAGTGGGTTGTATACACACAGGAAGAGGTGATCTATCGGAATTAGTTGCCAGGCGCCACAGAGTATATGGGCGCTGCTCGTCCTCATGCTCGTGATCATCACCATCGTCATCTCCCCCTTGGTTATAAATTTTTTCAAGTATAGGTGGTGGGATGTTCATAGGGCCTTGGAAACACAAGAAGAAGGTTAATTAGTAAAGGGAAACTTGCTAACCCGCATGCATGTGGATGAAACAATTATAATTACGGTGGAAGACAAACGTACCAAAACTACGAGGATCCCATGCAAAAACAGTGCCACGAGTGGTGGCAGCAAACACAAGGCCCTCGTATTGAATTGCATCACAATACTCATCCGTGTACAGAAACTGATTTTTGAGCAATATCCATCGAGTTGAACCACGAAGGACGGCAACAAGCTTGTCGAAGATAGCAACAACTTGATAGTTGTTGTAATTCCAAGAGCGGTTGGGAACTCGACAAATTGCTATCTTCCGTAGAAGACAGTCACCATGATCATATTTGAACGTGCATACAATACCGATGTGCTCAACCTCTGGGCAGTCTGCTGAGATTGTTGGAAGTGGAACCCGGTGACGAGTGTACACATTCACAAGTTCCCACTCGCAGTTGGACCCAATGTAAACAACCCAATCTCCATTTGCACCTGCCCAAGCCTTGCCCTCAAGCGATGGCATCTTAACATCATACATATCATTATCAAGTGGCATCAACTGGCACAGGGCGAGGCCTCCGTCGTGCTGGCGCCAGTCATCATGGTGACGGCGAAGAAGATAGGGGAGATCAAACCGCTCCTTGACTCTTGGGTTCTTTGTAATGATGTTATTAGTTGAGTCAAGAATGGGCTTGAACGAACCTGCCATGCTAGGCGAGGTGATGACGTCGCACCGATCAATGAGTTCCTCCACCACATCATCTTTCAGATTGGGGCAAGAATAACGGGGTCGTTTCCGGCCTATTCCCTCCATGGAGAAGACGATCGTACAATGGCAGAAGAAAGGGTGAAGGGCTAAAGGAAAATGGAGGAGGGAGAGGAAGAGCGTGCAACAATAGTTCCAAATCGAGATGGAAAGTGAAGAGTCGGTGGACGGTTGGGAGTTTGCCACGGTTCACGAAGAGGCGCCCCGGCCTACATGTCCGTTCGGAAATACTCCTACTACTCGTCGTCGTCTCACTGATATGTTGGAACGGGACCACATGTCAACGAAACATGGTGTCGTGGGTTTGTCACGGTATATGTCCTTGTGAAAGGACTTAGTCGTGGAGCCATCGCTATGGGTTAGCTTTAAGGGGTTAAACCGGACAAGGGGACACAGGGAATTTTATACTAGTTCGGCCCCTTCGAGGAAGGTAAAAGCCTACGTCTAGTTGTGATTGGTATTGCTAGGGTTTCGAAGGCCAGGGAGCGAATCCGCTTTGTTTGGCTCTTGAGTTGTTGTCTGTCCCTAAACCGCTGCCGGGTCGTCCCTTTATATACATAGGTTGATGCCCGCCGGTTTACAGAGTCCCGAAGGCGGATCATAAACGTATCCAGTTCGGTCTCTGTCCTTCCTATCTTACAATACAAGTTACACGACCAAGCCGGTTTACATTTACAGGCTTTAACCCTCCTTCGGGCCTTGGGCCTCCATGAAGCGCCATCATCCTTGCATCTTTACGGGCTTCTAATCTTCAAGGAGTCAACCGGCTGCATAAGGCCGGTTTACCTCCAGTAGTAATATCCCCAACATTAGGCCCCAGATTGGTTTGAACTTGTTCATGTCAATCTTCTATAATTAGAAAAATTCTTCCCTCATATCTTCACCTCGACCTTGTAAACCGCCATGACATCATACTTCAAGATTATGACAAACCGTCCTGACGTCATCCACCCGTTGATGTCGAAGATTACCTTCATTTAATATGTCTTCAGCCATCGAGGCGACACCCTTATTAACTTATCCATTTTTGGGCTCCTCGATTCCTGCACTTACCGTTTCATCTCTTCGCCTCATAAATAGGGACAGCGGACCCCTTTTATTTTCTTTTCGCTATCCATTCATCTCTTCTTCTTCCTCTCGACGACCTCGCACCCGAGTACCGCCGTCATCTTCGAACTCCACCTCTACTCCGCCGTTGGCCGCTGCATCAACCTGTTTGCACCAGAGTTCCACAGCGCCATTCCGCTGCTTCCGCCGTCGCAGTAAGTCTTTTCCCCTTTCTTTCTTAGATCCATTAGGGTTTCCTTGTTCTTCGTCAGAGCTTTCAGTGTTGCTCTTTCATGGCCTTTAGGTGAATACTTCGTATCTGACGTACTCCTTGCCGTAGCTAACCTTCCATTGTCACCACAAACCCTTATGCACAAAGAACTGATCTAGTCCTTCATAAGTTGCTTCAGTTCTGCACCCCTTCTAGATCCAATTATTTTTGCTTTTCTGTCTTATCTTAGATCCGAAAATTTTATATGTCACTGTGAGATCTGTTTCTATGTCCCTGTGAGATCTGTTTCTCCTTGCACCAACATAGGCGGTTTTAACCTTGTATAAGCAGTCTATGTCATTAGCCCTCTGATAAACCGGAGGAGCATTTTACCTTCATAATTATGCTCCGGTTTAACAGTGTCTGAGTAATCCTGTGCTAGTATTACCTTTTTCCCTTATTGCATTAGTCTCCGGTTTACACCATTTCGCATATCAGTATGTTTCTTACTCCCTTGTCTCTTGCATATAATCATGTGTAATTTATAAACCGGCCTTTCATTTTCAGCTTGTTTTGTTTCGCAATGGCCAAACAATTCACTGCCTGCAACTGGGCTCGCTCCCGGGTTACTGAGACTCAGTTGAATGAGATGGTTAGCATCGGCTCCCTGCCTAAGAAAACTGAAATCAAATGGCGAGTTCCAGGAACAGAAAATCCTCCAACCCCAAGGCAGGGCGAGGTGGTGGTCTTTGTTGATCATATAGGTCGTGGCTTCAAACCGCCAGGGTCAAAGTTTTATCGAGATGTGCTTGCCAGCTTCCAACTTGATCCACACGATATTGGTCCCAACTCGGTTTCCAATTTATGCAACTTCCAGGTCTTCTGTGAAGTATATTTACAAGAAGAACCAACTGCAGAACTGTTCTAGGATTTCTTTCACTTAAACCGGCGCACAGAGTTTGTAAATGGCCTGAACACAGAACTTGGTGGTGTCTCGATTCAAAAGCGGAAAGAAGTTGAATTTCCTCATGCCAAACATCATAGCCACCCAAAGGAATGGAATCAAACTTGGTTTTATTGCAGAGACACTTCCCTTGAAGACGAAAATCCCCTCCCCGGCTTTCGTGATCACAGACTATCCAATACTCACCCCATGCCTCAACGCCCGAGCTCTTCAGAAATGGCAAAATACGCTCCTCAACTCGCCAAACTCCGGGCCTTTATGGCGAACGGTTTAACAGGCGTGGACTTTGTGCGCTGTTGGATATCCTGGAGTATCTTGCCGCTAAGCCGGTGTCCTGGTTTAATGTGTGAATATACCGGTGAGGTTGACGACCCTCAACTCCATTGCAACATCCAATTATCTGAGGAAGAAGTCACTGAAGGTGTAAATAAGATTCTGAATGAGTCGTAACTGATCTGTAGTCAAACCGGAATGAGCCCCTTCTATGCCAAGAACAAACCGCCTGCTGTAAGCATTATACTTCCTCTTCATCTCTAATATCTTTAACCTATGCAACCTGTAACCCTTCTTCTTTATATGTAGGGTGATGACCCCTTCTGGAAACGGAAAACTGTAGAGAAAGCGGCAAAGCCGATTGGAGATAAAGCGGCCAAGCCATCCCGCCCAAAGACCAAAGCCGTAAAACGGACGTCAAAACGGAAAACGGCTGACTGGATTAATATGGAGCTTGATGATGATACTGATGATCCAGAAGTTGAGGTAGAACTTGACTCACTTAGCTCTCTTTTCATGCATCTCATTAACAATGATCTTCCTCAGGAGGACGCAGAAGCTAGTCAAGCTGATGACATAGAGGTAATTACCCTTTCCTCCGGTTCAGACTCTATGCCAACACAAAAAACTCGCCAAGCAGTCTGGAAAGTAAGCTTTTCTCATCCTCTTGCTCACTTGGATCCAACATTTATTTTGAAGACTCAGCAGCATGAAGCTCGCCGGACAACCCGACACAGTGGCCAATGGGTCACTTCAGCCGGTTTACCTGATACTCTGGTTCGGAAGCGCCGGTCTGAGGTCTCTCCTACTTCTGACCATTCTTACCCCAAGGCAGGTTATTTCAGACAGCCTCTTAATCCGTCCGATTCAAATTATCAGGTGACACCTCCTTCATCTTGTGGTGAATCGACAACAACTCAACTCCCCACTTTGAAAACTGTGGCCGGGTGAGTTGTAAAAACCTTTCCTTTCAATGCGCCATAAATCCTTTGAATAGGATGTTAATCCTCTTTTATTCTGTTTGTAGGGCCAAAGCCAGACCCAGCAAGAAAGCTCGGGTCACCAATCCGCCAGAAGACCCTGTCGCCAAAGAAGAAGAACCAAGAGGTGAACTAGAACAGACTGGTGAACCGGAAGGCCCTAATCCTGAAGCTACTTTTGATGATCCACCCCTTGAAGGCCAACATACCGATGAACCAACATATGTTGAGCCTGCCGCACCCGATACTGAACCGGCAGAACCAAACCGAGCTAGTCCGGTGAAAGACACTGAAATTGCAGTATCATCAACCAAAAATCCTGAAGGCCAAGGTGATGATGTTATTATTACTGGAACGGGCCACAGCTCTCCTGGACATCCTATCATTTTGGCTCAGCACAGTGCCAAAGAAGAGCAAGCTACCCGGGATAAAGGTAAATGGAGCAGCGACTTATCAAGCTATGCTCATCTTAACGCTGATGAGATTCATTCTGGCTTCTTGAACCGTCTGCACTCAAACCGGGATTATGAAGCCGGTTTGGTGAACTTGATGAAAGAGCGATATGAGGTAAATTCCTCTCCTTTTATTGATTGATTTACAACTGAATTACTATCCCAAGTAGCCCCCAAGGGCCGTTTATATGATTATTAATCATAAACCGGGTCTTTGTGACACTTTACACTTCTCATCATTGATCCTTGCAATGGCAAGTCTCTACTAAGAGATAAAACTCATCTTGAAATAATTAGATAATGTTTTGTAGCATAGCCCCCAAAGGCCGGTTTGACTTAGAAGGTTAATCCAGGTTTTAATCTGCACCTCCGCTTTAGAATCGACGCACATTAGCCCCCAAGTATCAAGGATAATGCTTGCATTCTTCTGGAGACTTGTATAAATTGTAGCACTTTTTAGAGCAAATAGGCATTAGCCCCCAAGTATGAAGTGTATAACTTGTTATATGCTTTATACTTAGCACATATATATGTTGTTTGTTGAATATACCTTCAATGTTGCAGGCTGAACTGAGAAACAAAGATGCCCGAAATTCTGACTTGCAAGAAAATGTGAAGTCACAACAAGCCGAGGCTGCAAAAGCCAAAGAGGAGCTGACCCAGGCCCTGGCTAATGGAAAAGCTGAAAGAATCCTTCAACCAAGAATGTGCTGAATGGGAAACCGAGAAATCCGGTTTAACCAAAAGAGTTGTAGACGCCGAGGCAGCCCTGAAGCCAGTGGTTGAAGAACTAGCCGGGGTGAAATGCCAAATCAATGCTATGACCTCTGCTATCTTTGGTAAGTGTCTGCTTATGTGTGTTGCGCCAGTCGATGAATCTTATAGCTGACCAAAATGTTGATAAAATCTTTGGCAGGCACTCGGATCGCTCATCTTGGTACAGATATGCGGATGAAGCTCAAAGCGCCATATACATTGGTTGAACAGCTATACTCTGGGTCTCAGCGGGTTATTATCACGACAGCTTATAACAAACCGACTCCAACTCTGATTAAGGAGACCCTTGAGAAGCTGGGCATGTTACCAGCCTGTATTGCCGAGTTGAAGAGAGCAGCTGCCAGAGCAGGAGCTTCAACCGCCCTTATTCGAGCCAAAGCCTGGATTCCAGACCTTGAAGCGGAGGACATCATTAAAGGATACCCAGGCATTAAAGAAGACGGTTCAAACTTCAACAATGATGATCTTCGGTGGCTGACCAAACAGATGCGGCCAGCAGCCAGCAAGTTGGCTGATGATACCGATTTGTCCCATTTTCAACCGTTTTATGATGCAGAAGGGAAAAGACAGCCGGCCGACATCCATGAAGTCGAAGAACTTGTGCCTCCGATTCGTAAGCACACTTACGCACCTGATATTAACCCTTCCAATCTTATCCATGAGGAAGCAGTGTTCCAAGCGTTAACTGGAATCGATTGGTCAACGGCTGATTTCCAGCGTTTGGGGAGGGATGAAGAAGTGCCTACACCAACTGACCCTCAACCGTCAAACCGTCGCGATGAAGAGTCCTGATTCGGTCGCCGGTTTATATGGCTACTATGAAAAACAATGATACTGTTTGGGCCGCTTTGAAGCTTCATGTAATAGGATAGCTGAAACTCCGTTATCTCATTGGTTGACCAAACGTGTATACGGCAAAGGTGTTAATACCAATCTGGAACATTGATAACTCCATCTTCATAATGTCGGTCTATATATTAAACCGGACCAGGATAACCACTGGATTTTCTATATAACACTGGCGATTTTGTCAAACCAGACCGGGTCAATGAACACCGGTTTATAATTTATCATGTGCCCACAACTTGTAGGTGAGAAGCAAGCCGGGTCAAGGACACCGGTTTATCAAAAAATACTTATGATTTTCAACAAACAAAATTCAAACAGGAAAATATGCAAGGCTTTTTACGAGCTGCCAGGCTCCAAATCGAGGCTTTTCATGGGCTGCCAGGTCGCTGAGTTAAACCATTTAACAAAGCCTTTTAAGATGGGCCTCCAATTAACCAATCATCGTTTTAACTGTGACAAGTTTAGGGTCTGTAAAAGATTGACTTGTCAAACGTTCGATGGGTCATACCAGGATTACCTGGACAGGAGTGGCTTACTTGATGAAGGCAGGTTAACCCGGGTTTTTAGGTGAATACACCAGGCTTCCAAGCCGTGGCTTGATAGCCAATTACGAGGGTCCTTTCAAACTCTTTGTTGCTTTGCAAAAAGAGCCCCCAAGTAACTTTGTGAGCGATGCTCAGTGTGTGCCCATGTTTGAGTCTGTACCGTGTACAACACTCTCTTTGGCTCCACAATTTTTTCCCTTGTGGCTTAAATGCCTATCAACAGGTGTAGCTATGGTGTGAGGACAACCAAGCCCCCTAGTGATATCCCTTCGTGGTTTAAAAACCGATCAAGAGGTGTAGCTGTAGTTCAAATATGACCAAGCCCCCTAGTGATTTTCTTGACATCTATGCAGCTGCTAAAGCCGGATTAACAAAAACTCCGCTTTGTCAGTTAACTTGTAAAAGCACACAGAATATAAAAAGAACAGATACCCCGCTTATAACGGAGGCTCCGGTTTATTATATGATATATACACTGTCATAAATATGTACAGATGAAGAGCCTATGTCTTCAAGTATAGTAAGGCCGAAGGAGAGCTATGTTCCATGGCCGCTTGGTCTCCTCCTCCGATTGACATGAGTCTTCCATGCTCTCGAACATCAATGAGGTAGTAAGATCCGTTGTGCAGATTTTTGCTGACCACAAAGGGTCCTTCCCAAGGTGGGGATAACTTGTGCATATCAGTCTGATCCTGGATGAGCCAGAGCACCAAATCACCTTCTTGAAAGGTTCTGGTTTTAACCTGGCGGCTGTGATAACGTCGGAGATCTTGTTGATAAATCGCCGATCATGCTGCTGCAAGATCACGCTCTTCATCCAATAGGTCCAGTGAATCCTGACGCGCCTTCTCATTATCAGCTTCAACATAAGCTGCCACACGGGGCGAATCGTGACGGATGTCACTAGGAAGAACCGCCTCCGCTCCATAGACCATGAAGAAAGGTGTGTAACCCGTAGACCTATTGGGTGTGGTGTTGATGCTCCATGACAGAAGGTAGCTCCTCAACCCAACAACCCCGCGTCTGCTTTAAGGGGACCATAGGCCTTGGTTTGATACCCCATAGAATTTCTTGATTTGCCCTTTCGGCTTGACCATTAGATTGGGGGTGAGCCACCGATGCTAGATCAAGCCGGATGTGCTCACGTTGACAGAATTCTTCCATCTCCCCTTTTGACAGATTAGTACCATTATCTGTTATAATGCTGTGTGGAAAACCAAACCGGAATATCACCTTCTTGATGAATTGAACCGCCCTGGCTGCATCACACTTGCTGACTGGCTCTGCCTCCACCCATTTAGTGAATTTATCAACTGCTACTAACAGGTGGGTCTTTTTGTCCTTAGAACGCTTCAAGGGTCCAACCATATCAAGCCCCCAAGTTGCAAATGGCCACGTAATTGGAATCATCCGCAACTCTTGAGCCGGAACGTGCTCACGGCGGGCAAATTTTTGACATCCATCACATCTCTTGACTAAATCCTCCGCATCAGCATGCGCTGTCAACCAGTAAAAACCATGGTGAAAAGCTTTGGCAACCAACAACTTTGAACCGGCGTGGTGACCGCAATCCCCTTCATGGATTTCTTGCAAAATCTCACAACCTTCTTGAGGAGAAATCCAATGTTGAATTGCTCCTGAAACACTATAACGATGTAACTCCCCGTTGAGTATGGTCATGGACTTGGAACGCCGGATTATCTGTCGAGCCAACGTTTCATCGTCTGGTAACTCGCCCCGGTTCATGTAAGCCAGATATGGGATCGTCCAATCCGGTATGGCATGCAGGGCTGCCACCAACTGAGCCTCCGGATCAGGAACAGCCAAATCTTCTTTGGTTGGCACTTCGACTGACGGATTATGCAACACATCAAGAAAGACATTAGGCGGGACCGGTTTACGCTGAGAACCAAGATGACTTAAAGCGTCCGCCGCTTCATTCTTCCGCCGGTCTATATGGTCCACCTGATAACCTTTAAAGTGACCAGCCACTGCATCCACCTCTCGCCGATATGCAGCCATGAGTGGGTCCTTAGAATCCCAAGTGCCAGACACCTACTAAGCCACTAGATCTGAATCGCTGAAGCACTTAACCCGGCTCAAATTCATCTCCTTAGCCATCCGAAGACCGTCGAGCAAAGCCTCATATTTAGCTGCATTGTTAGTACAAGGGAACATTAAACGGAGGACATAACAAAACTTGTCACCTTGGGGGGAAGTTAGTATGACTCCAGCCCCCGAGCCCTCCAACTGTCTGGATCCATCAAAATGAATAGTCCAATATGTATTATCTGGTTTCTCTTCGGGTGCCTGTAACTCCGTCCAATCGTTGATGAAATCCATGAGTGCCTGGGATTTGATCGATGTGTGGGGTATATATTTGAGTCCATGAGGTCCAAGCTCAATATCCCACTTGGCAATCCGGCCAGTTGCTTCTCTGTTTTGAATGATGTCGCCCAGAGGAGCTGAACTGACCACTGTGATAGTATGGCCCTGAAAATAATGTTTAAGCTTTCGGCTTGCCAGAAATACCCCATACACCAGCTTCTGCCAATGCGGATACCTATGCTTTGACTCAATGAGCACCTCGCTAATATAATAAACCGGCCGTTGAACCGGATATTCCTTGCCAAGCTCCTTGCACTCTACCACAATGGCTACGCTAACAGCCCGGGCATTAGCAGCCACATATAATAATAATGGATCTTTATCGATCGGCGCTGCAAGCACGGGCGGTTCCGCTAGCTGCCTCTTCAGATCCTCGAACGCTTTATCAGCTTTCTCGCTCCAGACAAAGTTATCTGTTTTCTCGAGCATCTGATATAAAGGGATGGCCTTCTCTCCAAGGCGACTGATAAACCGGCTCAAGGCTGTAATCCGGCCAGCCAAACGTTGAACATCGTTAATACACGCCGGTTTAGCCAAGGATGTAATTGCTGCAATCTTTTCCGGATTAGCCTCAGTGCCTCTGTTTGATACTAGAAAGCCTAAGAGCTTGCCTGCCGGGACACCGAAGACACACTTCTCTGGATTGAGCATCATCTGGTAAACCCGGAGATTGTCAAAGGTTTCTCGTAGATCATCTATCAATGTCTCCTCCTTTCTGGACTTGACTACAATATCATCCACATATGCATGAACATTGCGCCCAATTTGTTTATGAAGGCAATTCTGAACACATCGCTGGTAAGTTGCCCGGGCACTCTTGAGTCCACAAGGCATGGAAACATAGCAGAAGGCTCCAAAGGGAGTTATGAAAGCTGTTTTCTCTTGGTCCTTAACCGCCATTTTGATCTGAAAACACAAACGGTCACAACCCGCCGTAGCATCAATTATCTGATCAATGTGAGGGAGAGCAAAGGGGTCTGCAGGGCAAGCCTTGTTTAAATCTGTGTATTCCACACACATGCGCCAAGTGCCGTTTTTCTTAAGAACCAGCACCGGATTAGCTAACCACTCTGGATGAAAAACTTTGACAATAAACCCTGCGTCCAACAGATGGGCTACCTCTTCACCTATAGCCTTATGTCTCTCTTCATTGAAACGGCGGAGGAACTGCCGGACCGGTTTAAACTTAGGATCAATGTTGAGTGTGTGCTCAGCGAGTTCCCTCGGTACACCTGGCATGTCAGAAGGTTTCCATGCAAAGATGTCCCGATTCTCACGGATGAACTCGATGAGCACGCTTTCCTATTTGGGATCTAGGTTAGCGCTGATGCTGAACTGTTTGGATGAATCACCAGGAACAAAGTCAACCATCTTAGTATCTGTAGCCGATTTGAACTTCAACGCTGGATCATGTTCTGTAGTTGGCTTTTTTAAAGAGGTCATGCTTGCCGGATCAACTTGCTCCTTATAGAATTTCAACTCCTCCGTGGCACAAACCGACTCAGCATAAGCCGCATCACCTTCTTCACACTCCAAATCAATCTTTCTACTTCCATGTACTATGATAGTCCCTTTATGACCTGGCATTTTAAGTTGTAGATAAACATAACATGGCCTTGCCATAAACTTAGCATAAGCCGGCTGCCCAAACAAGGCGTGGTATGGACTTTTGATCTTTACCACCTCAAATGTCAATGTTTCTGACCTTGAATCATAGTCATCTCCAAAAGCTACCTCCAAAGCTATCTTGCCAACAGGATATGCAGACTTACCAGGCACCACACCATGAAAGACCGTATTTGACGGTTTAAGATCCTTATCTGTCAACCCCATTCGGCGGAACGTATCATAATACAAAGTATTGATACTACTTCCCCCATCCATGAGTACTTTGGTAAACTTGTATCCCCCAATTTGAGGGGCCACCACCAGGGCCAAGTGACCTGGATTATCAACCCGGGGTGGGTGATCATCTCTTGTAACATCACAAATTTTCAATTTGGAATGTTATACATTAGATCATCATGCATATCATACTTTATTTTTGCATTTTGGTTGATCCTAGAAATTCTACGCAACTCAATGACCCACGGAGAGAGTTGGGGATTTCGTTATTTTCATATTTGAGTTTTCTCAAATTTTGAGAATAGGATCATTTGATTTTATTTATTTTATCATCATTTATTTCTATTACAAAAATATGAGAGAGGGAATAAAATGACTTTCCCAAAATAAATAAATATTGAGGATTTAATAATAAAATCAAATAAGATTTTTATTTCAGAGTTTTCAGGTGTTTTATTTGAATTTAGGAAAAATGTGCGTTTTTCAAAATTGCATTTAGGGCCCAAATAAATGTTCACCTTGTGCGGCTTGATTTTAGAAGCCCGTGAAAATTTATTTCGGAATTTTTGGACTCCGTTTAGTATTTCTTTTTATTTTTCTTCCGAGCGGAATAATTAAAAAAAACGAACCGACTTCGGGCCGTACCCGAGCGGGACACCGCCCGGGGCAGCCTTTAAATAGCGCCGCCCCGAGCCGCCCTAGCCCATCAGCCCCGCCTCGATCCGCGCGCGCCGCTGGAGCCGCCGCCGCCGCCGACGATCCCGCCGCTCGAGGTTCATCGCGCCTCGTTTTCCGTGCCAAAAAAAGAGAGAAAAAAAAATTCGGCGTTCGTCGTTTTTCTTTTTCTCGGATTAAATCCCCGATTTTTCTGATCGCGATTCCTGATCCGATTTTCATTTTAGTTTAACTTTTCGCTTGTTTATCGGAATCAGGCGATTCAAGCGCCTAGAGTTTTGTCTCGAAACCCTTTATCCGTTTAACCAACTTAAACAAGTTTTTGTTACTATAAAATTTGCCCTAGATCCAGATTACTAGAACGAAGTTGTTTTCTTTCGCCGTTGGACTTTCGTTGCTTCGTTCAATTCGACTCTTTTTGCCAACCGGAGTTCTTAAGTTGAACCTTCTGGTTAGATCTCTTATTTGAGTTTTACCTGTGCATTAGATGAGTACTTATTGTATGCTTGTTTGTTTGTCTGCGATAGAATACCCGGAGTGCGCCGCCTGTTACTTCGAATCGTTAGGTTTCGCGGATCATCAGCAAGGCAAGTAACACTTTGATCATACCTTTTCTACTACCCAGTTTTATTGCATTAGATCAATCCTCACACATTGCATGATTAGGATCTAATTAAATTGTGGGATGGGAAGTAGTTGAGTTAGTACCTATTACCTGTTATTATCAAACCTTTGGGAGTTACTTCTACGTTTGCTTATTATGCCATGCTATGCTAGTAGACGTGGATTGGGTGAGTGATATCCATGACAGATGTGAGATTGTTAATTAATGGTTTATCTAAGGTGGCAACTTAAACACACATCTGGGTGGATTGAGGCACCTGGGTATTCCAGGACTTGCCTGTTTTCTTTTGGACCGCCACCCAGGCTCAAAGGGATCATGAGACTATTCATACTAGAAACTTCCGTGTGCAGCCACAAGCTATTATGGGCTCTAGCATAGTTGACTAAGTCGTGCGAACTCTTATAGTGGTAGACTAGCAGATGTAGGGGATGTAGGTGGTACGGTCTACCCATCGTAAGGTGCTAGCGCTTCTGAAAGACTATGTCTCGGTCATCCGTCTTCTCAAACACCATGTAGTGCGAGAAACCAAACGGAGGCGATCGAGTCTTGTGGGGAAAAGTGTGCAAACCTCTGCAGAGTGTAATAAACTAATCATGGTTAGCCGTGTCCCCGGTTATGGACATCTTGAGTATCTAGTACTTGGATTTTCATGTGAATCTCAACATGTTACTCTAAATTAATTTTGTTGGGTTGTGTTTAATGATGATGCTTAATTGGGATTGAGAATGCTGTCAACCATTCTCAATGTTTAACAACCACCATGATAGTTAAATAAATTTATTCCTTTGAAGTAGGGCAAAATTGGCTTTACGCAAAACTTTAACCATAGAGCTTTCCACCAGCCAAATATGCATATAGTATAGCTGTTTCATTCCATTACTCTCTATGTGTTACCTTGCCAGCATATTCCATGTGCTGACCCGTTTCGGGCTGCAATGTTAATGTTGCAGACTTTTCAGACAACGATTAAGGAGTTTTAGGTCGTGGTTCTATACTCATTGATGCCGTTGGAGTTGATGGACTCACTTATCTTCCAAGCCTTCCGCTGTTATCGTTATTAGATGGCCTTAAGCCATATTATTTGTAATAAGTTCTCGATTGAGACACTCGATGTAATAAGTGTGTGATTGCGACTCTGCTATAAATCCTCCGAGTACTGTGTGGTGTCAGCATTACTGATCCAGGGATGACACCGGAGCACAAAGATCAGACTGTTTGAGGTCTGGTCGCTACAGAGATGGTATCAGAGCACACGCTGACTGTAGTACACGACCACTAAGAACAAGACCTAGATCACTATTCACTCTCTTCTCTTCTGACCTCTCATCTTTTCTACTCTTTAGGATGGCGGATGCAAGGAACAAGTTCATGCAACCGGATGAAGATACACCCTTTGGACGTCACTTGAAGGAAGTCACTAGATACCTGAACATAGGAGTACCAAGTTTCACCGAAACCTACAACGCCACTTTTCCTGAAGAAGAGCGCTGGATGTTTCAAGTTCAAGTTCCAGGAAGGATGTTCATGCCAGTCATTGAGCCCATAGAGTTTTCTTTTGATGCACCAACTTGGAGTCTAGGAAAGAGCATGGCAGCTCATGTCGCCATGGGACGCATTGGAGAAGTCTTCCGCAAGGATCTCAAGGATACTATCTACCAGATTTGTGGGCACCGAGATGAACACTGGGAGATGATCAGCACCAGGAAGGATAGATCAATCGCAGCTTTTATCCAGGAGTTAAATCAGCACATTCGACGATAGGAGAACCAGATGTGCGCCGACACGATAGATCTGAAGAAGGCTAAGATTATAATCAAGGAACTGGAGGAAGAACTCAAGGCTACACGTGAAGATTATGAAGAAGAAATTGAAGTGTTGGTGGATAAGAATGCCGACCTAACTATGAAACTAGTAGTATTTATGGGAGGCCCTACGCCAGTAGATGAAGACGAAGAACCCAAGGAAATTAGCCCGGAAGACTACATCATCATCGACGGAACCGACTCGGAAGCAGATAGTAGCGATGATGACTATGTTGATGAAGCTGGAGCAGATATTATGGAGTCAACGACCGTAGAATATTTATAGTAGACCACCTCATTAGTAGTAGTAGTCCACCATGTAAAAATAGTAGTCCGAGCACTTTTGCGATAGATAGATCGATTGTATGCCTTTGTTTGATTGATTGAAGTGAATTGTTTGTTTTTGCCTCATGTGCATATGGGTAGTGTTTTCTCTTTAGACCCCCTCTATTCTTATATCTCATCTTTTCTAAACCCTCCGATGCCTCCGAGACGTGACCCCAGATTTGCCTTTCCACCGGAGCTCACCCAGTTGATCCAGCAGCAGAACACATTGATGCAGTTGCTAGTTCAGAATCAGAATCAGGGGAACAATAACAACAACCCACCACCACCACCACCTGTTGACCACTTAGCCCATTTTCTTAGGCTAAATCCGCCGGTGTTTTCCAGTAGCACCGAGCCGATAGTAGCAGATGAATGGCTCCGCAAGACAGCTAGGGAGTTCACCATAGCAGGATGCACATATGCGGAGAAGGTGAAGTTTGCCGCACATCAGTTAGAAGGACTCGCAGGATCATGGTGGGAGAATTTCACAGCCACTTTCCCTGTAGACACTGTCACATGGGACCAGTTTCAGCAGGCTTTTCGTACTACACACGTTTCAGCAGGAGCTATGGCCATGAAGAAGCGTGAGTTTCGCAACTTGCTCCAAGGAGGAAGGACAGTTGGCCAGTATGTGGAGGAATTTAGTAAGCTAGCACGTTATGCCCCAGATGACGTCGCTACGGATACAGCTAAGCAGGAGAAGTTTCTGGAAGGACTGAATGATGAGTTGAGCATGCAGTTGATGGTAGCAACCTTCAACAACTACCGAGAGTTGGTAGACCGTGCTCTTAAGATTGAAGGGAAGCAGCAGCAGATTGAGAATCGCAAGAGGAAGTATGGACAAGGAAAATACAATTCAGGAGCTTAGCAGAAGCCACGTTTTACCCCTAGACCGGGAGGACATTTTCAGCATACTCATGGAGGAGGTAGCTCGCACAATCACAATGGCACCAAGAATGGTAATGGCAATGGAGGAAGCAACGGCCAGAATCGCACCAACCCCTCAACCCCAGCCAAGAAGGACCTAAGCCAAGTCACTTGTTTTAAGTGTTCGAAGACAGGACATTATGCAAATGAATGTCCTGAATTGCAAAATGGAAATAGCAATGGAAGTTCCGGGAAGAAGCCGAACCCTTTCAACAGGGGACAGGTGAACCCCGTTAGCGTGGAGGAGGTTGAAGCTCAGCCCGATGCAGTAATAGGTAAGTTTTTGGTTAAGTCATTTACTGCACTCATTCTTTTTGATACTGGTGCATCGCATTCATACATCTCAAGGGGATTTGTGGATAAGTATAACCTACCAACCCAAGCCCTTAGGTCACCCATGTTAGTAACCTCGCCCGGAGCAGAGTATGTGGCTAGTCTATGGTGTGATCGGTTACCATTAAGGATTGGTGACTATGTTTTTCCCTCAAACCTAATAGTATTGGAATCTCAAGGATTGGATGTGATATTAGGCATGGATTGGTTATCAAAGTATGAAGGGAATATTGAATGTGCTAGTAAGTCAATTTTGCTTACCACCCCAGAAGGGAGAAGGATCAAGTATGTATCCCGACATGGGCCAAAGAGGACTCAAGTAAATTGCCTAACAGGAGTTGTGCAGGAGGAAGTACCAGTGGTAAGGGATTTCCCTAATGTATTTCCAGAGGAGTTGCCAGGCATGCCACCGGATAGAGATATTGAGTTTTTGATTGAGCTATTGCCAGGCACAGGGCCAATATCAAAGAGACCATATAGGATGCCAGCAAAGGATTTGGTGGAAATTAAGAAGCAGATTAAGGAGTTACTGGATAAAGGATATATTTGCCCAAGTTCTTCGCCTTGGGGATAGCCAGTACTTCTGGTGGAGAAGAAATATGGATCGTTAAGGATGGTTGTTGATTATCGAGGATTAAATGAAGTAACGATCAAGAACAAGTACCCACTACCAATGATCAATGATCTGTTTGATCGATTGCAAGGAGCTAAGGTATTTTCTAAGATCGATCTGCGATCAGGATACCACCAGTTGAAGATTTGAGAACAGGATATTCCAAAGACAGCTTTTACCACCAGGTATGGGCTGTATGAGTATACCGTTATGTCATTTGGTCTGACTAACGCACCTGCCTATTTTATGAACCTGATGAACAAAGTGTTTATGGAGTTTTTTGATAAGTTCGTCGTAGTGTTCATTGATGATATCCTGGTTTATTCGAAGAATGAAGAGGAGCGTAAGGAGCATTTGCGTTTGGTACTTGGAAAGCTCAGAGAACATCAATTATATGCCAAGTTCAGCAAATGTGAGTTTTGGTTGAAGGAAGTAGGATTCCTCGGACACGTTATATCTGGAGAAGGTATAGCAGTAGATCTCGCTAAAGTTGAAACTGTGACCAAGTGGGAAGCCCCAACAACAGTTGGAGAGATCCGGAGTTTTCTTGGACTCGCAGGATACTACCGGAGATTTATTGAGAATTTCTCAAAGATTGCGAAGCCTATGACTGAGTTGTTGAAGAAGGATACCAAGTTCATATGGACGGAGGAGTGTGAGGCTAGTTTCCATGAGTTGAAGAAACGCTTAGTTACCTCACCAGTATTGATTTTACCAGACCAGACCAAGGATTATGAGGTTTATTGCGATGCTTCACGTCGAGGACTTGGAGCAGTGCTTATGCAGGAAGGGAGAGTTGTTTCATATGCCTCAAGACAACTGAAGCCTCATGAGATGAATTATGCCACGCATGATTTGGAGTTAGCAGCCGTAGTGCATGCATTGAAAACATGGAGACATTTTCTGATTGGAAATCATTGTGAGGTGTACACGGATCATAAGAGTTTGAAGTACATTTTCACACAGAAGGAGTTGAATCTCAGACAAAGGAGATGGTTGGAACTTATCAAGGATTATGATATGAAATTGCATTATCATCCCGGAAAGGCGAATGTAGTAGCTGACGCCTTAAGCCGTAAGAGCCATGTCAATACGTTAATGACGGGAGAAATACCAAGGGAGTTAGCAGAAAATCTTCATGAACTATGTTTGGAAATAGTTTCGAGAGGCTATGTAGTAGCATTGGAGATTCAGTCAACTTTGATGGATAGAATCAGAGAAGCTCGAAAAGCTGACAAAGAGATTGCCGCTATAAAGGAGAAACTTAGCAAAGGAAAAGCTAAGGGATTTCGTGAGGATGAGCACGATACCCTATGGTTTGAAGACCGCGTTTACGTGCCCAATGACCCGGAGATCAGGAAGTTGATACTGCAAGAGGCACACGACTCACTGTATTCGATTCACCCAGGAAATACCAAGATGTATTTGGATTTGAAAGATATTTTCTGGTGGACCGGAATGAAGAAGGATATTGCGGAGTATGTAGCAGTTTGTGATGTATGTCAGAGAGTAAAGGCAGAGCATCAGAAGCCAGCAGGATTGTTACAACCATTGCCGATACCCGAATGGAAGTGGGATAAGTTAGGCATGGATTTTATCACGGGATTTCCCAGGACTCGTTCAGGCTATGACTCGATTTGGGTTGTAGTCGATCGATTGACGAAAGTAGCTCATTTCATCCCAGTAAAGACCACTTACACCAGTGCTAAGTTGGCAAAGATATACATGACCAGGATCATATGTTTGCATGGAGTTCCAAGGAGTATCATATCAGATAGAGGAACCCAGTTTACCTCAAAGTTCTGGAAGCAGTTGCACGAAACATTGGGTACCAGGCTAGAATTTAGTACACCTTTCCATCCACAGACAGATGACAGACCGAGAGAGTCAATCAGATTTTGGAGGATATGCTGAGAGCTTGTGCGCTAGATTACGGATCTAGTTGGGACGATAATTTGCCATATGCAGAGTTCTCTTACAACAACAGTTACCAAACCAGTTTAAAGATGGCCCCTTTCGAAGCTTTGTACGGAAGGAGGTGCAGGACACCGCTGTCATGGGACGAAGTTGGAGACCGCCAGTTGTTTGGACCTGACTTTATTAAAGAGTCTGAACAGAAGGTGAAGTTGATTCGTGATAGGCTCAAGGTAGCCCAGTCCAGATAGAAGAGTTATGCAAATTCTAAACGCAAGGAGATAGTTTACGAAGTCGGAGACAGAGCTTATCTTCGAGTATCTCCACTTCGGGGAACAAAGTGTTTTGGAGTTAAAGGAAAGTTAGCGCCACAATTTGTAGGACCATATCGAGTTTTGGAGCGTATGGGATAAGTGGCCTACAAGTTGGAATTGCCCGAAGGATTGTCAGGAGTTCATGATGTGTTCCATGTTTCTCAGTTGAAGAAGTGTCATGCGGAGATGGCTGACATACCGTTGAGAGATACAGTGCCATTGGAAACAATTCAGTTGGATAACGATTTGACCTATGAGGAGAAACCAATTAAGATCCTCGAATTTGCCAGCCGAGTTACCTGCAGCAAGGTTATAAAGTTTTGCAAAGTTCAGTGGAGCCACCACATGGAGGATGAAGCCACCTGGGAGCGAGAGGAAGATTTGCTCAAAGACCACCCTCACCTATTTTCTGGCCAACCCGAATCTCGAGGGCGAGATTCATCTTAAGGGGGGTAGGTTTGGAACATCCCAAATTTTCAATTTGGAATGTTATACATTAGATCATCATGCATATCATATTTTACTTTTGCATTTTGGTTGATCCTAGAAATTCTACGCAACTCAATGACCCACGGAGAGAGTTGGGGATTTCGTTATTTTCATATTTGAGTTTTCTCAAATTTTGAGAATAGGATCATTTGATTTTATTTATTTTATCATCAATTATTTCTATTACAAAAATATGAGAGAGGGAATAAAATGACTTTCCCAAAGTAAACAAATATTGAGGATTTAATAATAAATCAAATAAGATTTTTATTTTGGAGCTTTTCAGTGTTTTATTTGAATTTAGGAAAAATGTACATCTTTCAAAATTGCATTTAGGGCCCAAATAAATGTTCACCTTGTGCGGCTTGATTTTAGAAGCCCGTGAAAATTTATTTCGGAATTTTTGGAGTTCGTTTAGTATTTCTTTTTATTTTTCTTCCGAGTGGAATAATTAAAAAAACGAACCGACTTCGGGCCGTACCCGAGCGGGACACCGCCCGGGGGCAGCCTTTAAATAGCGCCGCCCCGAGCCGCCCCAGCCCATCAGCCACGCCTCGATCCGCGTGCGCCGCCGGAGCCGCCGCCGCTGACGATCCCGCCGCCCGAGGTTCGTCGTGCCTCGTTTTCCATGCCGAAAAAAGAGAATTTTTTTCGGCGTTTGTCATTTTTCTTTTTCTCGGATTAAATCCGTGATTTTTCTGATCGTGATTCCTGATCCGATTTTCATTTTAGTTTAACTTTTCGCTCGTTTATCGGAATCAGGCAATTCAAGCGCCTAGAGTTTCGTCTCGAAACCCTTTATCCGTTTAACCAACTTAAACAAGTTTTTGTTACTGTAAAATTTGCCCTATATCCAGATTACTAGAACGAAGTTGTTTTCTTTCGCCGTTGGACTTTCGTTGCTTCGTTCGATTCAATTCTTTTTGCCAACCGGAGTTCTTAAGTTGAACCTTCTGGTTAGATCTCTTATTTGAGTTTTACTTGTGCATTAGATGAGTACTTATTGTATGCTTGTTTGTTTGTCTGCGATAGAATACCCGGAGTGCGCCGCCTGTTACTTCGAATCGTTAGGTTTCGCGGATCATCAGCAAGGCAAGTAACACTTTGATCATACCTTTCCTACTACCCAGTTTTATTGCATTAGATCAATCCTCACACTTTGCATGATTAGGATCTAATTAAATTGTGGGATGGGAAGTAGTTGAGGTAGTACCTATTACCTGTTATTATCAAACCTTTGGGAGTTACTTCTACGTTTTCTAGTTATGCCATGCTATGCTTGTAGACGTGGATTGGGTGAGTGATATCCATGACAGATGTGAGATTATTAATTAATGGTTTATCTAAGGTGGCAACTTAAACATACATCTGGGTGGATTGAGGCACCTGGGTATTCCAGGACTTGCCTGTTTTCTTTTGGACCGCCACCCAGGCTCAAAGGGATCATGAGACTATTCATACTAGAAACTTCCGTGTGTAGCCACAAGCTATTATGGGCTCTAGCATAGTTGACTAAGTCGTGCGAACTCTTATAGTGGTAGACTAGCAGATGTAGGGGATGTAGGTGGTACGGTCTACCCATCGTAAGGTGCTAGCGCTTCTGAAAGACTATGTCTCGGTCATCCGTCTTCTCAAACACCATGTAGTGCGAGAAACCAAACGGAGGCGATTGAGTCTTGTGGGGAAAAGTGCGCAAACCTCTGTAGAGTGTAATAAACTAATCATGGTTAGCTGTGTCCCCGGTTATGGACATCTTGAGTATCTAGTACTTGGATTTTCATGTGAATCTCAACATGTTACTCTAAATTAATTTTGTTGGGTTATGTTTAATGATGATGCTTAATTAAGATTGAGAATGTTGTCAACCATTCTCAATGTTTAACAACCAGCATGATAGTTAAATAAATTTATTCCTTTGAAGTAGGGGAAAATTGGCTTTACGCAAAACTGTAACCATAGAGCTTTCCACCAGCCAA
This sequence comes from Triticum aestivum, assembly GCF_018294505.1. Taxonomy (NCBI): domain Eukaryota; kingdom Viridiplantae; phylum Streptophyta; class Magnoliopsida; order Poales; family Poaceae; genus Triticum; species Triticum aestivum. The sequence goes on from NC_057797.1 coordinate 502,051,326, forward strand.
ATATGCATATAGTATAGCCGTTTCATTCCATTACTCTCTATGTGTTACCTTGCCAGCAAATTCCATGTGCTGACCCATTTCGGGCTGCAACGTTAATGTTGCAGACTTTTCAGACGACGATTAAGGAGTTTTAGGTCGTGGTTCTATACTCAGTGATGCCGTTGGAGTTGATGGACTCACTTATCTTCCAAGCCTTCCGCTGTTATCGTTATTAGATGGCCTTAAGCCATATTATTTGTAATAAGTTCTCGATTGAGACACCCGATGTAATAAGTGTGTGATTGCTACTCTGCTATAATTCCTCCGAGTACTGTGTGGTGACAGCATTACTGATCCAGGGATGACACCGGAGCACAGAGATCAGACTGTTTGAGGTCTGGTCGCTACATCTCTACTCCACAAAATAGGTTGCTCAGACCAGCGTAAATACTGAGGTACTGCCGGCTCAACAGAGTTTACTGCCCTTTTGTGAAGCTTCTGATCATGTTTGCACAAACTAGTAGTGAAGACATGATATTGCCCGCTGTTCAGCTGTTTGGGATTGCTCTGATAACCCGACTGCTGCTGCTGCTGATTCCCCTGATGGTTGTAACCTCCATGGTTGCCTTGGTGCCCTTGATTGACGTGTCCGGTTTGGTTGCCTTGAAACCCTAAACCGGAACCACCACCTCCGTAACCCGGCCCATGGAAACCTCCTCCTGAACCGTCGGGCGGACCGTTGTCATATTGGAACATATTGGAATTCTTGAAATCCCGCATGATATAACAGTCCTTCCAAAGATGTGATGCCGGCTTCTCCTTTGATCCATGCTTTGGACAGGGCTGATTTAACAAGCGCTCCAAATTGGGGCATGAACCTCCACCCCTCTGGGGCTGCTTGCCCTTACGGTGCTGGCCATTCTCCTGCGCGTTGGTATTTGCAACAAAGTCCAAGCTACTGTCGGCCTTGCGCTTACCATCGTTTCCATGGCCTGCCGGATTATGCTGTTGACCCTTGGCATTGCCATTCTTCTTACCTTTCTCCGCTTTGTCCTCCTCTAAATCCAGATCCTTGGTATTATCTGAATCGGCGTATTTAACCAAAGCGACCATGAGTGTTGACATATCATTGCAGTGACGTTTGAGCCTTCCCAATTTCTGTTTTAGCGGTTTGAAACGACAATTGCCCTCTAATGTTACTGCAGTGTCTGCATTGATACGATCTGATGAATGCAAAATTGCTGAGACCCATTTGACCCAATGGGTCATGGACTCCCCTTCCTCTTGGACACAAGCGGCCAGATCCACGATTGACATCGGTTGCTTACACGTATCCTTGAACTTCTGGATAAACCGGTGCTTCAATTCGGCCCATGATCGAACAGAGTTGGCCGGCAAGCTCTTCAACCAAGTGAGAGCTGTTCCTTCCAACATCATGGTGAAATATTTAGCACACACTGCCCCATCCACATCTAACATCTCCATTGGCATCTCATAGCTCTCCACCCATGCCTCTGGTTGCAAATCGGCGGTGTAATTTGGTACCTTACGAGGTCCCTTGAAATCCTTGGGCAGTCTCACATTACGCAAAGCGGGGGTTAGACACGACACCCCTAAGGAACTGAACATCACTCCTGGCTCCATGGAGGTCGTGGGGTGAACCGGAGTATGCTGTCGCGTTCCGTGTCGAGCCGCCAACTCGGCCTCCCGACGTGCGCGGCCATGGTCCACAACATCTTGCGCATTAGCACCTCCCCCGGCCGGGTTGTTCCCTTGTGGTGAATTTCTGTGACATGCACTACTGGACACGGCCGGTTCGTCCTCCACGTGTCTGCTATAGCTCCGGCTTGGATGGGGAGTGGAATGAATCCTCTCACGACTGTGTGAATACGCCTGCTGTTGATTTAGTGCTGTTTGAAGGAGATCCCTGGCCCGATGTGCTTCCACTGCAACTGGTGACTCGCCGTCGGTTGGGAGGGACGCCAGGCATGAAGCGGCGGCCACAATGTTATCCAACGGGTTGGAATAATGCCCAGGCGGTGTTGGCACATACTGTGGTACAACGTTGTTCTGGCGAGGCGGGTCCGTCGTGCGCGGTTGAACCGGCGCTCCTGTTCCCGGCGCCCCTGCCCGGTTTAGTGTGGGTTGGCTACTAGCTCCCGCTCCTGGTGTGTTGAAGAGATTTTGCGGCTCATAAACCGACGGGAGACGTGATCGATACCTTCTTCTCATGACTTCCTCTGAAGCATTCTGATCCAGTCTAATCCGGTAGGCCTGTGCTTCCAATTCAGCCCGCTCTGTAGCCATCCTAGCATTCTCTGTTGCCAGGTCCGCTTTAGCCTGGGCTATCTGATCTTTTACCTTTGCAATCTCCATATTGTGCTGATCCCTGGCTGCCGCATCCACCTCCGCGGCCATCAACGTTGCCAAAGCGTCGAACAAATCAGACAGGACTTGGGCCAGAGGCGGGACCGAGCTTCCTGCCCCTGCTGGTGTGGTCATTGTTGAACCAGAGAGCATCGCTGCGGCGGTAGATGAATGAGGCGCCGATTGTGTGCCGGCCATGAAGATGGCGGCCCAGTTTGGTAGATCGGGGGAGTCCGGAATACTGTTGCCCTCGGATCCTCCATCAATCCGGCCGTCCTGCAACTGGTAAAGTGATTCAGTCTCTCCAGAAGTCTCGTCATCAGAAAAGACCATGGTCTCTCCATCGGACACTGGTCCATCCTCGTACCTCGATCCATGGATGACACCCGCGAAAACATGCCTTGCCTCGGGCTGAACCGGCGAAGGACTTGCACGCCGAGTCGTTTCGATGATGTCGGTGCAGATGTCCGGCTCAGGGGCCGGTTCGCCGATCTTGCCGATGAAGACGTGAATCCAACCAAAGGGGACCTGGTACCCGTATTTGATTGAATCAGCCTCGGGACCCCATCTTGCGTTGTCGATGTAGAGCTTGCCGCGACGACTCTTCGTCATCCGGCCCACATCGTATCCCTTAAGTCCATTGAAGCTGCCCTTCAAGAACTCAAAACCATCGTGCGATAGCCCCACGGTGGGCGCCAACTGTCGTGGGTTTGTCACGGCAGATGTCCTTGTGAAAGGACTTAGTCGTGGAGCCATCGCTATGGGTTAGCTTTAAGGGGTTAAACCGGACAAGGGGACACGGGGAATTTTATACTAGTTCGGCCCCTTCGAGAAAGGTAAAAGCCTACGTCTAGTTGTGATTGGTATTGCTAGGGTTTCGAAGGCTAGGGAGCGAATCCACTTTGTCTGGCTCTCGAGTTGTTGTCTGTCCCTAAACCGCTGTCGGGTCGTCCCTTTATATACATAGGTTGACGCCCACCGGTTTACAGAGTCCCGAAGCCGGATCATAAACGTATCCAGTTCGGTCTCTCTCCTTCCTATCTTACAATACAAGTTACATGACCAAGCCGGTTTACATTTACAGGCTTTAACCCGCCTTCGGGCCTTGGGCCTCCATGAAGCGCCATCATCCTTGCATCTTTACGGGCTTCTAATCTTCAAGGAGTCAACCCGGCCACATAAGGCCGGTTTACCTCCAGTAGTAATATCCCCAACACATGGTGTGTAATTTCTCGTGCAAAATGCGATCTGGCAGCGTTGGCCCGAGGTGCCGCATTAGTTATCGACCTTTATTTTTTTAATGGCGTGCCGATCAGTTTTGAAGCACGACTAACTGGTACTGTACACAGAGAAAATATAAACTACTCTACCACTACTCCACCTCCAGTACTAGTACTATAAAAAAGATATATAGGTTGGAGCTTGAGCGCTTTCTTGCTAAGGGCTGCCCACTTGCTTCTCACACTACCACCCTCTCTCCAGATCTAAAAAAGACGGCCCCTCTCTCCCTCCTCACCGGTAGTCACAGATCCGCCGGGGAAGAAAAGGACGTGCAGCATTGACGCACTCGTCGTCGGCGAGAGAGGTCACGCACTGACGACAAGGCCGCCCTCTTAGACCTAGTGCCCATGCGGGATGGCCTTCGTCCCCAAGCTCGCTGCCGTAGTGTGCGCGGAGGACGACGACCACAAGCAAAGCCACTTCCCGCTGACCCTCAGGTATGCTACCTCTTTTCGAACCATAACCTTGTTCTATTGCCCCATCTGCCATGTCGTTGTATGCAGATCTTTTTCCACTCCACCATCTTTCCAATTTGCTATCCTCTGCTCTGCTGGCCACGCAGACGAAAACCATAATTTGCACTATTAAAGGAAACCCTACTTCATGTAGACTAATCCATGTCTGGGTTGAACAAGGAAAGGAAGGGAGACTGTACTGTCTAAGAGAGTAGGCATCGAACCCGCATCTAGGTTGAAAAGGGGAAAATCAGTAGCTAAGGAACAAGTTTCGTGTCTCTTGGTTGAATAAGGGTAGAAAGGCATGACAACGCAATAGAGAACGACCAGGTCGATCGGTTTGTTGTCCTCGCATAGGAAAAAGGTGGCTAAAGAGAACACAAATGGGACGTAATCCACATATGCTGGTTGGATATTTGTTGCTCTGGGCAACCATACCTCCCTCACCACTCTGCGTCCGTGGAGGTACATCGTACTGGTGCGCCCACTATCCGAATGGGCCTCCCATGCTCTTACTGTCACCTTTTTTCATGTTAGTATAATGCCAGCAGTCAAGTCAAGCAATGCTACTGCTAAAGTGATGCCACATTTAACTAATGCCGCTCTCAGTCTAATGCCACCGATAAATTTAAGCAATCCATTTAATGTCACTAGATTATTTCAGGGTTAGCTGTTGATTGTGGATGTATTAAAGATTTTTTAGCTAAGGCATTCTAATGCTGTTGCACAGCCTGTATACCAATGATGAAACTTGTTACTACCTTCAGATTTTTGCACTGTTAATGCTTATAGATTACATACCTCACTTTCATGAGATAAGTTAATTTTTTTGTACAGTGTCACCAAAATACCAAGGCGCTGATGTCATTTTATTTTGGTTAAACTGCATAGAAAATTATGAAGACAAGATGAAAGGTCAAGAGTGGGCACCTCCTCCTCTGGCTGTTCTCTTGATTCGTTCGATCAAGTTTTTATGTTTGATCGATTATCAAGATTGGAATAGCAATTTTTAAGGTCCCCCCGAGTTCGAAATGATATTTACCTTGGAGGTACATGGTTTGCAATTTTTTTATACTGTCATTAGTTAATAATGCTAGTTACCTTCAGACTTTTGTATTTGGTTTTATGCTCATGCACAGCTAGTATACCAATGCTGAAACTTGTTACCTTTACATTTTGTATTGTTAATTCTTATAGAAACCTTCCAGTGCTAGAGTTTATTGAAATCTGTTCAGTAAAACCATTGTACTATGCCCTATAATAAACTAACTACTCTACTATTGCACTAGCCACTGGATTAGTGTATATTTTTAGTATTTGAATGGTGTTGCATTAGCGTATGGACATAAATAAAGTGTGGCAAGCTTTCCCAGATATGTGCTCAAGAAAACTACTACCTATTTTTCTAAATACTAGACATTTGGCTACTTTAAATTGAACCGCAAACACGTCTTATATTAAGGAAGAAAGGGTGTAGAGTTCACTCAAATTATCTCGGTAAAGCTAGTCACCCCTTTGTTAAAATTAATGTTCATTATGTTATCGGAGGAGGTCTGTATGTTTGTCTCTAATGCCTGTCGACTACATACCTGACATCATGATGTAATGTTAAGTCATTTCCTTTTGTACAGTGTCACTGAATTGTCAAGGCGGTGATGGCATTTTATTTTAGTAGAACTGCACAAAAATTGCTTAAAAGAAGAGGAAAGGTCAGGAATGGCTCAGTTTTTCAAAAAAAAACTATGTATGCCTTCCTGACATCAGCCGCTATTGCTTTATCTATTCCTTCGAACAGGTGGTTAGAAACAGTCTTGCTACCTTTTCCCATTAAGAAATTGGAATGCTTATATTTGTGAGTCTATGCTTCAACTAGTGCCACTTTTAGAGTAATCACACTTTCAATATCTATGCAAACAGGGATGCTCGATTTTAGTGGAACTGCACAAAAAGTCCAACTGGTTCAACATTAGGAGCATGTTTTTTTCAAAACCTTTATATCCAATTGGTGGCACTATGAGCTGTTCATTACAAAGGTACATGGTTTGCTACTATATTGCTACTCTTTTTGTACTGTCATTAGATAGTAATACTAGTGGTTTGCATGTGAATTTATTGGCAGGGTGGACCTACATTGGAGGTGCAGGACAGGATTCAATGATTGGATGCTCAGTTTCGGTTGTATTGATTTCACCTCTTCCATCATTGCGAACATGGATATCCATGGTCTGATGAAGAATAGGCTCTATATTTTTGCTCTGAACCAGCAAATCAATTCAGTATGAAATTGTCCAGGGTAAAATATAACTGTATCGGATTGTCTAGTGCAGAACATGGCCGATGCTAAGCGGAAGAGACATGTTTAAACCAAAAATACGAGGTGTGGTATATGTTTTCTAGCTGCTTGATATTTGTGCAGACAGAGATGTCCGCCCGTTGCTATTTGGCAAACAAACAAAGTGTCCGCAATTTTGGTTGAACTGCACAAGAGAATAGTATAGTCACTGCATGCAGTGCCATTTGAAAATAGACACAGAAAGATTGGATAGTCACTTCATGGACTGCAGCAAAGTAGTGTTGTACTATTTATTGGCCAACACTAGGTGCTTCATTGCTTTGGTCTGATTATACAATGGGCATCATTTTGCCTAAGTTAAAGTTTGTATTCCGAAAATAGTCTCGCCGTGTGATCAAGAGAAGACCAAATCATATTGCAGTGGATGTTCCGCCATCATGTGTGGTTCATTCTCATGGTTCCAGCTGTTGGTGAAACCACTTTCGTTTGCAAGAGGAATTGTAGACTTCACAAACAAATTTGTCTTTCAGTCTGTACTGAATGTTGGCCAAGAGAAGCATCCATGTTAGTAGGAAGAACATATGTTTTTTCTAGATCTTTGCTTTTGGAGCTACATATTTGTATATGATCTGTGAATCATTGAGATGCATTAACATGTTGATCTTATGTATGGGAATCGTACTAGTTAGTTTTAGTTGCGACGCAAGATCCGAAGTGGCTGATCTTTGCTTTTGGAGCTACATATTTGTATATGATCTGTGAATCATTGAGATGCATTAATAGTTACTTATTTCTGTTTGCTCAGTGTTTACAAGTTACTGATCGATCACTAGCTAGCCTACAAATGCGCTCTTGGCAGTTTTATTTGCGACGCAAGATGCGAAGTGGCAGTTTTTGAATAAAAATGCCTACCTCTGAAGAAACTGACAAGCTACACTATCGATCCTACATGGATAAAAATGCCTACCTCTGAAGAAGCTGACAAGCTACACTATCGATCCTACACGGATAAATAGCGGATCACGCACGTACTAGTACCTCCTTTCTGGTTTGCAGGGCTCAATTCAAGACGAATCACCAACCAAGGTACTCCCTCCGTCCGGGTTTATTAGTCCCATGAGCAAAGCAGCAAGACCATGGCATGACAATAATTAACGGCATGCAGAAGTTTAAGCCTAATTAATTCCAGCGATTTAAGTGGCTGCATGCATGCCCTCGGCTGCGACTCATTCTATGCTGCTTCGCGTACTGCCTGCGAGCGATTCTGAGTGCCTGCATGCAGCCGGCTGTAATTAAGGCAGCTAACTGATGCGAAAAAAGATACGCTTTAATTGTTGCGGGCTTTTTAAATCCGTGGAATCATTATTGACAAGGAGGGAGATGATTCGAGTGCACTCGTTTGACCGCCATGCCGGCGTGCGACCCAGACGGGACGGGACAACACAGTCATAATTTTAGTTTCTCTAGTTTTCCACGGCAAGCTGGCGCGCTAAGCTATTATGCATTGAATTCCGATGACCGTCGCGCTACCTTCCGCCTATAAGTACTGTTTCCCGGCCTTCTCTGGTGCCACCGTGACCCAACTCGTCACGTCCGCCATGCCCCCGCCCGTCCACGGTAGGCGACGCCGGAGGCGGTCACCGCCGGAACTAGTGTTCGGGTTTTCACCGGAAGGCAGACGGAGGGAGGAGGCATTCTATCTGTCTTTAGATGGCAATGAGGAGATCGAGGAGTTGTTGGAGCGCGACCGCATGGCGGAGGAGCAGGAGTTGTTGGAGCGCGACCGCCTGGCGGAGGAACAGCGTATCGCCGATTTTCACCGTCAGCGGGGCATGGAGCAGCAACGCACCAACGCTCTGAGTCGTGAGCAGAGCACCCGCAACTGGGCCGACTACATGGAGGCCGGCGCCCGACAAATAGCCCTCGAGGCTGTCGGGCACGCACGCGTTCGCGACGCCGATTTTTACTACCAGCTCGTCAAGTGGGTTTCCCGCTTGGAAGCCGAAGCTTCGGTGGATCACACCGGCATGGAAAGGGCCAACGCGCGCGAGCAACGCGCCCTATCGCACCTCTTGCAAGTCCGAGGTGAGGTGCACGACGCCGGTGCCGGTGTTTAGCGTGTACCACAGATGGCGCCCGGCATCGTCTAGTTAGCTAAGAGTAAGTTAGTACTTGTACACTACTAGAGTATTAGTGGGAGTAGATAGTTAACTTGGCTATGATGGTTGTCAACGTGGAAGTTCAATACTCTATATGTGGATCAGACCTGTTACTTTGCTCTGAATGTTGAACTTTCCGTTTGAACGTATGGAATGGGCTGTTATGTTTTTAAATGGGTTGTATTTGTCCTCCACGGGTTTAGAGGCTGACTTGTGGGCCTAGCAAGTTGACGCATACACAATCAGGAGATGATTGTACGTGGAGAGGATGACAGCAGGGACCCGCCAAGGTCATGGCAGTACGCAAGCAAGTGCCTCCTTATTTCAAGCCAATAAAAATGGCTCCTAGTGGATTTCTGACATCTGGGTCCCATGCCATTGCCAACGTAGTAAATAAACGAGAGAATTGCACAACGAGCGGCTGACACCAGGGACCCAACAGCTCGCCCAGTTATTTTTGTTTTGGGTTAATTTGATAAATGCCACTCCAAATCTGGTGTATCCGAGAAATGCCACTGCAATTTCCAAAGTTTGAAAAATGCCATTTCATGCCATTTCTAGTGGCATTTTACGAAGTCTGGAGTGGCGTTTTTCAAAGTTTGCAAACTGCAGTGGCGTTTTTCAAAGTTTGCAAAAATTGTAGTGGCATTTTTCAAAGTTTGGAAATTGCAGTGGCATTTTTATGAATCGCCATAATTGGAGTGGCATTTATCTAATTTGTTTTTGAGACGGAAGTAGGGTGTCAACTGGGCTGTGCGGGAGACTCTGGCCTGTCTAGACAACCTTTTCTTTTATGTTTACCACAGACCAGCCCAGTAGTTTTTTTTCTTTCTGAAAATGGCTAGCCCAGTTTTTTTGTGATTTGTCAAGTAAGTCGCTTTATCAGGCCTGTTGGGCTGCAAATCTTTCAAGACAAGGAGAGCTTCATTCGGCTAGCCGAGAAAATGGCCTATCAATAATGAGAAATGGGTTGTACATTTTTAAAACACATCAAACCGGCAATTAGTTTCAAATATCTTTTTTTTTTCATTTTGAGATTTTAAATTGCATTGATTTTTATTCGTGGACAATTTATTGGATTTTATATTCATATACATTTATTTTTAAAATCAGTCTGAATGTGACTCGAAATTTCGGGATTAAAAACAGTTCAGACCGCTCCGTCATATGCAAAATTTTGTATACTTTTTTAACCGTGGCCACAATATGGACTGTAATGCTAACAAAAAGAATATGGGCTCCAAAAAAACCCGTACAAATTAGCAAATGGGATGTAAATTATTTGAAATAATGTCAAATGGGCTGTATGCTGTTTTCCACAGATGGCATGTATACTGTTGGATGTCCATCCAACGGCCGTCGTGCTTCTTCAATCTCTGCTCTTGCTGCTCCAGCTGCTCAAACAAGCGCCAGCGGGACTGCCTGCTCCCTCCTCCCCGCGGCCGGCTGTGCTGCCGCGTAGACCTCACCGCCCCACCGTACTCCCATCACTGGCCTAGCCATCCCTCTACTCACCCACACCTGCTGTTATTCTCCGGCGACAGCAGAGGAACCAGTAAACCCTCGTACAGTCATACCCCCCTCCGCGTGGGAAACAAAAACAACTGCCGAGTCTTCCCTGCCTCCGTGTCGTTCCCTTCCTAGGCCTCGCCGTCGTCCATCGCCCTGGTGCTCTCGGCGTGGCATGGTCAACGTGGTCAACGACCGACATGCATCTGAAGTGGACTGTACGTGGAGAGGTTGATAGCTGGGTCCACGGCCGCACGCAAGGAAATGCCTCCTTATTATGCGCAAAATAATGATTCCTCCACCTGACATCTGGGACCCACCGAAAGGGCCTCTGTATTTTGTAAAAAAAACGTTACCGCCACTGACAGCTCAGACCCACTAGCTATATCTTCGCACACAAGGAAGTGCCTCCTTATTACGCACAAAAAAATGAATACTCCCCTGCTAGCTGGGACCCAGTATAGTGGGCCTGCTAAGTTGACGGGGACGAAGGGCTTTGTCAAATTAGTCAATATGCACGATTCTAGCTCGACTGACCGTACGATGTCCATCCAACGGCCGTAGTGCTTCTTCAACCTCTGGTCTTCGTGCTCCAGCCGCCCAAAGCAGCACCGGTCGTGCCGCCTGCTCCTGCCTCCCGTGGCCAGCTGTGCTGCCGCGGAGGCCTCACCGCCTCTATACTACTCCCACCGCTGGCCAAGCCATCACTCCACTCCGCTCACCCACACCCCTATTATTCTGCGGCGACGGCAGCGCAGCCGAACCAGTGAACCCTTGTACTCCTCTCCGCGTGGGCATCCACTGCCGCGTCTTCCCCGGCTCCGCGTCGTCCCCTTCCTAGGCCTCGCCGTCGTCCACCGTCGTGGTGCTCTCGGCGCAACGTGGTCAATGTGGTCAACGACCGAATTCCATCGGAAGAATACTGTACGTGGAGAGGCTGACAGCTGGGTCCACGGTAGCCCCAAGGAAGTGCCTCCTTATTACACGGAAAATAAATATTCCTCCACCTAACAGCAGGTGTTGGAAATATGCCCTAGAGGCAATAATAAAAGTATTATTATATTTCAATGTTCATGATAAATGTCTTTTATTCATGCTATAACTGTATTATCCGGAAATCGTAATACACGTGTGAATACATAGACCACAATATGTCCCTGGTGAGCCTCTAGTTGACTAGCTCGTTGTGATCAACGGATAGTCATGGTTTCCTGACTATGGACATTGGATGTCGTTGATAACGGGATCACATCATTAGGAGAATGATGTGATGGACAAGACCCAATCCTAAGCCTAGCACAAAAGGTCGTGTAGTTCATTTGCTAGAGCTTTGCCAATGTCAAGTATCTCTTCCTTTGACCATGAGAGCGTGTAACTCCTGGATACCGTAGGAGTGCTTTGGGTGTATCAAACGTCACAACGTAACTGGGTGACTATAAAGGTGCACTACAGGTATCTCCGAAAGTATCTATTGTTTTATGCGGATCGAGACTGGGATTTGTCACTCCGTGTAAACGGAGAGGTATCTCTGGGCCCACTCGGTAGGACATCATCATATGCGCAATGTGACCAAGGAGTTGATCACGGGATGATGTGTTACGGAACGAGTAAAGTGACTTGCCGGTAACGAGATTGAACAAGGTATTGGATACCGACGATCGAATCTCGGGCAAGTAACATACCGATAGACAAAGGGAATTGAATACGGGATTGATTAAGTCCTTGACATCGTGGTTCATCCGATGAGATCATCGTGGAACATGTGGGAGCCATCATGGGTATCCAGATCCCGCTGTTGGTTATTGACCGGAGAACGTCTCGGTCATGTCTACATGTCTCCCGAACCCGTAGGGTCTACACACTTAAGGTTCGATGACGCTAGGGTTATAAAGGAAGCTTGTATGTGGTTACCGAATGTTGTTCGGAGTCCCGGATGAGATCCCGGACGTCACGAGGAGTTCCGGAATGGTCCGGAGGTAAAGATTTATATATGGGAAGTCCTGTTTTGGTCACCGGAAAAGTTTCGGGCGATATCGGTATTGTACCGGGACCACTGGGAGGGTCCCGGGGTCCACCAAGTGGGTCCACCTGCCCCAGAAGGCTGCGTGGGCCAAGTGTGGGAGGGGACCAGCCCCTAGGAGGGCTGGTGCGCCCCCCACAAGGAGTCCAAGGCGCAAGAGAGAGTGGGAGGGGGCAAACCCTAGTCCAGATGGGCCTTAAGGCCCATATTGGTGCGCCTCCCTCTCCTCTCCCCCCTTGGCCGCCTCCCCTTTGCCATCTAGGGCTGGCCGCACCCCTTGGGGGTGGGAAACCCTAAAGGGGGCGCAGCCCCCCCTTCCCCCTATATATAGATGAGTTTTGGGGCTGCCATACACATGAGTTCTCTCCCTCTTGGTGCAGCCCTACCTCTCTCCCTACTCCTCCTCTCCCATGGTGCTTGGCGAAGCCCTGCGGGATTGCCACGCTCCTCCACCACCACCACGCCGTTGTGCTGCTGTTGGATGGAGTCTTCCTCAACCTCTCCCTCTCTCCTTGCTGGATCAAGGCGTGGGAGACGTCACCGGGCTGTATGTGTGTTGAACGCGGAGGTGCCGTGCGTTCGGCACTTGATCATCGGTGATTTGAATCACGACGAGTACGACTCCATCAACCCCGTTCACTTGAACGCTTCCGCTTAGCGATCTACAAGGGTATGTAGATGCACTCTCCTTCTACTCATAGCTGGTTTCTCCATAGATAGATCTTGGTGACACGTAGGAAAATTTTGAATTTCTGCTACGTTCCCCAACAGCAGGGACCCACCGAACGCCCACCAATATTTCGTGAAAAAAATGTTTGCCCCTGACTGCTGGGACCCACCCGACGGGCCACCGTATTTCGCGAAAAAAAATGTTTCCCCTGCTGTCAGCTCGGACCCACCGGAAGTGCCTCCTTATTACGCACAAAAAAATGAATACCCCCTGCTAGCTGGGACCCACCTTGGTGGGAGACAGACTTGTGGGCCTACTAAGTTGACGGGGACGGAGGGCTTTGTCAACTTAGTCAATATAAACGATTCTAGCTCCAGTGACCGTACGATGTCCATCCAACGGCCGTAGTGCTTCTTCAACCTCTGGTCTTCTTGCTCCAGCCGCCCAAAGCAGCGCCGGTCATGCCATATGCTCCTGGCTCCCGTGGCCTGATGTGCTGCCGCGGAGGCCTCACCGCCCCTACTATTCCCACCGCTGGCCAGGCCCTGCGGCGACGGCAGCCTCACACCGCAGCCGAACCAGTGAACTGTCGTACTCCTCTCTGCGCGGGCTTCCACTGCCGCGTCTTCCCCGGCTCCGCGTCGTCCCCTTCCTAGGCCTCGCCGTCGTCCACAGCCCTCGTGCTCTCAGTGCGGCGTGGTCAACGTGGTCAAGAAACGACTTCCATCGGACATGGATTGTACTTTGGAGAGGCTGACAGCCGTGTGCACGGGCGCAGCAAGGAAGTGCCTCCTTATTACACGGAAAATAATGATTCCTCCACCTGACAGCTGGGACCCACTGGATGGGCCACTGTATTTCACAAAAAAAACGTTTCCCCCTGACTGTTGGGACCCACCAGCTACACCTTCGCACGCAAGGAAGTGCGTCCGAGCAAAAAAACGATTCGCCCCCTGACTGCTGGGACCCACTAGCTACATCTTCGCAGGCAAGGAAGTGCGTGACAGTCGGGACCCACCTGGTCGAATCGTACGTAGCATTGTTATTCTGGACATGAACGTGTACGTACATATATACTGGTGGATGTAGAGGCGCGCATGTGTCGTAGTAGAGATGCGTACATGTCGTAGTTGAGGCGCACACGTAGCATGTACACGTACGTACAGCGGCCAGGGTGCAAGAAAGAAAATTTAGCCATGTATGTGTACATACGGGCGGGGTCTAGAACGCCTACTCGCGCATACGTACGGCTAGGGCTCGTGTACATGGCTGGGTCGGAACGGAGAAACAACGTCATCGTCGTGTTCATGGGGAGGCAGCGGAATGTGTCGTGTTCATGGGGAGGCAACGGAATGCATCGTGTTCATCGGGAGGCAACGAAACGCGTGGGAGCCAACCGTCTGGGCTGGAACAGAATGCGTGGCCGTGTTCATTAGGAGGGTTTGGACGAAACAGGCGATGGAAACGAGGCCTGGCGTACCGCACAACGGAGGAAACATACCTCCTACGTTCGGAACGGGGTCCTGTTGATCGGGAGGGGTCTGGCGTACCGCAAAACGGAGGAAACGGACCTCCTATGGTCAAAACGGGGGTCCTGTTGATCGGGAGGGGTGTGGCGTACCGCAAAATGGAGGAAATGGACTTCCTACGGTCAAAACAGGGGTCCTGTTGATCGGGAGGGGTGTGGCGTACCGCAAAACGGACGAAACAGACTTGTGTTGGAGCGCTATGGTCAAAACGGGGGTCCTGTTCATCGGGAGGGGTGTGGCATACCGCAAAACGGGACTCCATGGGATACTGTTCATCTCCACCGTCGATCGGGTTCAGTTAACAGCCATTGATCAATCGCTCGGGTTCAGTAACGCATAGCCTGCAGTGTAATCGCTTGGGTTCAGTTAGAGCCCAATGCCTCGCTCGGGTTCAGTTAGAGCCAACGCCTCACACACACGCGCGTACGTGTATGAGAGAAACATGCATCGCTCGGCCCCCGACCTCCCACCGTAACCGGGAACTCCCCGAAATTTTCCTCCCCCTCGCTTCTACCACGGTTTTTTCCGTCATGGACGGCCCAAAGAATGTCATGCAGTTGCGTCTCCGGCCCGCCCAGGATGAAAAGCCCATTTTCTGTCATGATTTTTTGTCATAGAAGTAGGAGCCCACCACATCTATGATTATACCGGGTTTTGTCACAATTATCGTCATAGAAGTGTCATATGTATGATAGAATTTTTTTCGTTCGGCCCAAAATGTCACAGATGTGTCTTTTTTTTGTAGTGCACCAATCCTCTTCCTTGGGATCCATCCCCTCCCGATCCACCAACCTCAGCCAGACTCCTCTCCTCATCTGCTCGTTCGTCCCCGGGCAGCGCCTCCACCGTCGCTGGCAACCGCGTCACTAGGACCCTCGCGCACGAGCTCCTCCCTCCTCACGCGCCTGAGACCAGCAACTCTCCTTGAGCCGGCCGCAGCAGCAGCCCCAGGCCTACCCCGCGCCCTCTTCCTCGGTCCTTCCTTCTCTTCCTTCTTTCTCCTGCTCTCTCAACTCTCTCTTTCTCTCTGTGTCTCGCAGGTCGCCATGGATGCCCGAGCGCCTCCAGGACCCCGTCTGCCCCGCCGCGTCGCGGATCCGGCCACCAGGACCCTCCAGCGCCGCTCCTTCCTTCCTCCTGCTGCTCGATCCCCTGTTTCACGAACAAGGAGTCCAGCAATCCGGCCTCCTTGCTTCTGTTGCTTCCTGCATTGTTCGCCGCCGCCAAGACCGTGCCTCGCCAGATCCGCCTCCCACCGCCTGGAACCGGTTCCCTTCGACCTCACCCCACCTCCGGTGGTCGTCCCGCCACATGCCGTCGTTGGAAACACCAGCGCCACCTCCCTGTTTTGCTCCTGCACGAGCAGGACGACAAGCGCGCCGCCCCTGTGTTGACTGCGCTGGTCAGCTGTGTGGGCTGCCAATCGTGCCAGATCCGGCCTGCCCAGCCTCTCCGCCGAGCCAGGCCAAGGCCCATGGTGAGCCTCTAGCACCCCTGCACCTATTGGGCCAGGCTACAGATTTGGCCCAATGTGTTTTTTCCCTGGCCTGCGATTTTGTCCAATTATCCAGAGAATTGCTAGTTTTACAGAATACCCCTTGAACTTCATGCATATCATAACTCACCAACCATGCATCATTTGTAAATAACTTGTATAGGCAAAATGACTAGAATTTCATCTAGTTTCACAATATCCAACTTTCATGCATGTCTGAAAATTTTAAATTGTTGTTTGCATTAATTTGTTTAAATGCCATGTTAAAATGATTTATTTCATAACTAAATAATTATAGCTCCAAATTTAATAAACTTTATATGTAAATGGGGTAGAAAAATGCATAGTTTAACATGGTGGCTTTACTTTGCATGTTTAACAACTCTAAAATATGGTTTAGGGCAGAATAGTACCAAATCAAAAATATGCACATGGGGATTTTCCGGATTTGTTGTTATATCTGGCCTCATTTAAACTTGCCTAGATAGGTAGTTTTCATATGCTTCACCTCTTTCCTTGTTTAACAACATTTAATATTGTTGAGTACATAAACGGGAGAGAACTAAATAAGTCATGTGGTGCTTCGTCAATATGCAACTCGTTGCATATTGAGCTCCACTTAACTTGTAGTTTTGCTTGTGCATATTGCCATGCCATGCCTCATTAAACCGGACATGCATCATACTTGGTTGTGCACCATGCCATGTTCATGTGATGGTTGTTTACTATGTTGCTTGCTTCTTTCCGGGTTGCTTCTCTCGTTAGCTTTGGCTTCGTTCCGGAGTTGTGAGGATCCGTTCGACTATGCCCGTTTGTCTTCTTCATGGACTCATTCTTCTTCCTTGCGGGATCTCAGGCAAGATGACCATACCCTCGAAATCACTTCTATCCTTGCTTGCAAGTTGTTTGCTCTATCGCTATGCTGCGCTACCTAACACTTGCTATATCATGCCTCCCATATTGCCATGTCAAGCCTCTAACCCAACTTTCCTAGCAAACCGTTGTTTGCCATGTTATCGCTTTTGCTCAGCCCCTCTTATAGCGTTGCTAGTTGCAGGTGTAGATGAAGATTGTTCCATGTTGGAACATGGTTATGTTGGGATATCACAATATCTCTTATTTTATTAATGCATCTATATACTTGGTAAAGGGTGGAAGGCTCGGCCTTATGCCTGGTGTTTTGTACCACTCTTGCCGCCCTAGTTTCCGTCATACCGGTGTTATGTTCCTTGATTTTGCGTTCCGTACGCGGTTGGGTGTTATTGGAACCCCTTGACAGTTTGCTTTGAATAAAACTCCTCCAGCAAGGCCCAACCTTGGTTTTACCATTTTGCCTCACCACCACCTACTTTTCCCTTGGGAGTCGCGCTCCCGAGGGTCATCTTTATTTTAACCCCCCCGGGCCAGTGCTTCTCTAAGTGTTGGTCCAAACTGGGCGATGTCCGGGCCCCCCTGGGCAACCAGGGTCTATGCCAACCCGGCGTCTTGCCCATCCGGTGTGCCCTGAGAATGAGATATGTGCAGCTCCTATCGGGATTTGTCGGCACATTCGGGCGGCTTTGCTGGTCTTGTTTTACCATTGTCAAAATGTCTTGTAACCGGGATTCTGAGATTGATCGGGTCTTCCCGGGAGAAGGAATATCCTTTGTTGAATCTGAGAGCTTGTGATGGGCTAAGTTGGGACACCCCTGCAGGGTTTTGAACTTTCGAAGGCCATGCCTGCGGTTATGTGGCAGATGGGAATTTGTTAATATCCGGTTATAGAGAACTTGACACTTAACTTAATTAAAATGAATCAACCGCGTGTGTAGCCATGATGGTCTCTTCTCGGCGGAGTCCAGGAAGTGAACATGGTTCTTGTGTTATGCTTGAACATAAGTAGCTTCAGGATCACTTCTTGATCCCTTATAGCTTCTCAACCGTGCTTTGCTTCTCTTCTCGCTCTTATTTGAGTAAGTTAGCCACCATATATGCTTAGTGCTTGCTGCAGCTCCACCTCACTACCCTTTCCTACCCATAAGCTTAAATAGTCTTGATCTCGCGGGTGTGAGATTGCTGAGTCCTCGTGACTCACAGATACTTCCAAACAGTTGCAGGTGCCGATGATACCAGTGCAGGTGACGCAACCCAGCTCAGGTGGGAGCTCGATGAAGATATTTCCATTGTTTTGCTTCGTTTCATGTTGATCAGTAGTGGAGCCCAGTTGGGACGATTGGGGATCTACCATTTGGGGTTGTCTTCCTTTTATTTTGGTTCCGTAGTCGGACCTTTGATTGTATTTTGGATGATGTATGAATTATTTATGTATTGTGTGAAGTGGCGATTGTAAGCCAACTCTTTATCCCTTTCTTATTCAGTACATGGGATGTGTGAAGATTACCCCTCTTGTGACAAGCCTACCATGTGGCTATGCCTCTAAGTCATGACCCGACACGTGGGAGATATAGCCGCATTGTGGGTGTTACACGATAGTAGTAGCAAATGTGCAGCAAGGTAGCCCAATCCTTTTTAGGAAAAGGACAGGCCAAAATGGTCTCTTATTATAAGCAAAGTGTTCTTGAGGGTACACAGGAATTTCATCTAGTCACTTTCATCATGTTGGTTCGATTTGTGTTCGCTACTTTGATAATTTGATATGTGGGTGGACCGGTGCTTAGGTGTTGTTCTTACTTGAACAAACCTCCTACTTATGATTAACCCTCCCGCAAGCATCCACAACAATGAGAAAAGTATTACGAATAAATTCTAACCATAGCGTTAAACTTTGGGATCCAATCGGTCCCTTACGGAATAGCGCATAAACTGGGGTTTAAGCTTCTGTCACTCTCGCAGCCCATCATATAATTGCTACTCCACAATGCATTCACTTAGGCACAAATATGGTGAAGTGTCATGTAGTCGACGTTCACATGACACCACTAAGGGAATCACAACATACATACTATCAAAATATCGAACACATATAAAGTTCACATGATTACTTGCAACATGATTTCTCCCGTGACCTCAAGAACAAAAGTAACTACTCACAAATGATAAGCATGCTCATGATCAGAGGAGTATTAAATAGCATATTGGATCTGAACATATAATCTTCCACCAAATACACCATATAGTAATCAACTACAAGATGTAATCAACACTAATAGTCACTGATACGTCTACAACGTATCTACTTTCCAAACACTTTTGCCCTTGTTTTGGACTCTAACTTGCATGATTTGAATGGAACTAACCCGGACTGACGCAGTTTTCAACAGAATTGCCATGGTGTTATTTTTGTGCAGAAATAAAAGTTCTTCGAATGACCTGAAAAACAACGGAGATTATTTTTGGAATATATAAAAAATACTGGCGAAAGAATCAAGGCCAGGGGGACACACCCTATCCACGAGGGTGGGGGCGCGCCCCCCTGCCTCGTGGGCCCCCTGGTGCTCCTCTGACCTCAACTCCAACTCTATATATTCGTGTTCGGGGAGAAAAAAATCGGAGAGAAGGATTCATCACGTTTTACGATACGGAGCCGCCGCCAAGCCCTAATCTCTTTCGGGAGGGCTGATCTGGAGTCTGTTCGAGGCTCTGGAGAGGGGAATCCGTCGCCATCCTCATCATCAACCTTCCTCCATCACCAATTTCATGATGCTCACCGCCGTGCGTGAGTAATTCCATCGTAGGCTTGCTGGACGGTGATGGGTTGGATGAGATTTATCATGTAATCAAGTTAGCTTTGTTAGGGTTTGATCCCTAGCATCCACTATGTTCTGAGATTGATGTTGCTATGACTTTGTTATGCTTAATGCTTGTCACTAGGGCCCGAGTGCCATGATTTCAGATCTGAACCTATTATGTTTTCACGAATATATGTGAGTTCTTGATCCTATCTTGCAAGTCTATAGTCACCTATTATGTGTTATGACCCGTTAACCCCGAAGGGACAATAATCGGGATACTTACCGGTGATGACCGTAGTTTGAGGAGTTCATGTATTCACTATGTGTTAATGCTTTGGTCCAGTACTCTATTAAAAGGAGGCCTTAATATCCCTTAGTTTCCAATAGGACCCCGCTGCCACGGGAGGGTAGGACAAAAGATGTCATGCAAGTTCTTTTCCATAAGCACATGTGACTATATTCGGAATACATGCCTACATTACATCGATGAACTGGAGCTAGTTCTGTGTCACCCTATGTTATAACTATTGCATGAGGAATCGCATCCGACATAATTATCCATCACCGATCCATTGCCTACGAGCTTTTCTTATACTGTTCTACACTTATTTACTTTTCTGTTGCTACTGTTACAATCAATATAAAACCAGAAATATTACTTTTTCCACCATTACCACTGTTATCATATTACTTTGCTACTAAATACCTTGCTACAGATATTAAGTTTCCAAGTGTGGTTGAATTTACAACTCAGCTGCTAATACTTGAGAATATTCTTTGGCTCCCCTTCTCTCGAATCAATAAATTTGGGTTGAATACCTTACCCTCGAAAACTGTTGCGATCCCCTATACTTGTGGGTTATCAAGACTATTTTCTGGCGCCGTTGTCGGGGAGCATAGCTCTATTCTTTGAGTCACTTGGGATTTATATCTGTTGGTCACTATGAAGAACTTGAAAGATCAAAGAACCAAGATTTTTCCCTCAACTACGAGGGGAGGTAAGGAACTGCCATCTAGCTCTGCACTTGATTCACCTTCTGTTTTGAGTAAACTTGCGACACCTACACCTGCTATTCATTCTGATATGTCGCATGTTATTGATGATGCCACTTCTGCTTTGCATGATACTTATGATGAAACTACTTCTATGCTTGATGATAATGTGCCATTAGGTGAATTTCTTGATGAACAACTTGCTAGGGCTAGAGAGATTGAAATTACTGAAACTGATAATATTGATGAAAGTGATGATGAAGATTATCCCCCTAGATATGAAAATTGCCTGTTGTGCCTGAGGGTTATGTTATGGATGAAGAAACTGCTAGAGACTTCTTAGCTTGCAACGATAGATCTGATCTTAAGATATTATTAGCTAAGCTTAAAGAAAAGTCTTTGAATGCTAGAATGAAATATGACCTTGCTTTTGCTACTTCACCAATCTTTATTACTGATAAGGATTATGATTTCTCTGTCGATCCTGAGTTAATTACTTTGGTTGAATTTGATCCTTTCTATGGCTATGAATCTGAAACTTTTGTGGCACATCTTACTAAATTAAATTATATAGCCACCTTGTTTACTCATGATGAGAAACCTCGCTATTACTTTATCCTTAAGTTGTTTCCGTTCTCATTAAAGGGTGATGCTAAAACATGGTTTAATTCTCTTGATCCTGGTTGTGTGCGTAGTCCCCAGGATATGATTTATTACTTCTCTACTAAATATTTCCCTGCTCATAAGAAACAAGCTCCCTTAAGGGAAATATATAATTTTGTGCAAATTGAAGAACAGAGTCTCCCACAAGCTTGGGGGAGGCTTCTCCAATTACTTAATGCTTTTCCTGATCATCCTCTCAAGAAAAATGAAATACTTGATATCTTTAATAATGGACTAACCGATGCTTCCAGAGATTACCTGGATAGTTGTGCTCATTGTGTTTTCAGGGAAAGAACTTTTGTTCAAGCTGAATTGCGATTGAATAATTTGTTGAGTAATGAAAATGATTGGACACTTCCTGAACCAACTCCTAAGCCAACTCCGGAGAAAAGGGGTATTCTATTTCTCAGTCCTAAAGATATGCAAGAGGCAAAGAAATCTATGGAAGAAAAAGTTATTAAAGCTGAAGATGTTAAGAATTTACCACTTATTGAAGAAATACATGGTCTTGATAACCCGACACAGGTAGTAAAGGTAAATTCTCTCTATAGATTTGATGAA
This sequence comes from Triticum aestivum, assembly GCF_018294505.1. Lineage (NCBI taxonomy): Eukaryota > Viridiplantae > Streptophyta > Magnoliopsida > Poales > Poaceae > Triticum > Triticum aestivum. The sequence continues at coordinate 502,072,971 of NC_057797.1, forward strand.
GGTGATATTCCTTGTTATAAGTCTGCTAGCCAATGCTTAGATAAGTTTGATAATTTTATTGTTAAACAAGAAAACTTCAATGCTTATGTTGGTAGACAATTGAAACGCAATGCTGATATGCTTGAAAAATTGAGTGATTATATGTCTAGAGTTAAAGGTGAGCTTAAACTTATTAGTAATCATGCTTCTATGGTTACCACTCAAGTAGAACAAGTACTTCAGGCTCAGAATGATTTGCTCAATGAATTAAATAATAAGAAAAATGATGATGTTGTTAGAGTTATGACTAGAGGGGGTAAAATGACTCAGGAACCTTTGTATCCTGAGGGCCGCGCTAAGAGAATTGAGCAAGATTCTCAGAGAACTACCGTTGATGCACCCAGTTCTTCTTCTAAGAAGAAGAAGAAAAATGATAGGACTTTGCATGCTTCTAGTGAACCTGTTGTTGACACACTTGAGAATACCAATGATATTTCTATTTCTGATGCTGAAACACAATCTGGTAATGAACATGAACCTAGTGATAATGTTAATGATGATGTTCATGTTGATGCTCAACCTAGCAATAACAATGATGTCGAGATTGAACCTGCTGTTGATCTTGATAACCCACAATCAAAGAATCAACATTATGATAAGAGAGACTTTGTTGCTAGGAAGCACAGTAAGGAAAGAGAACCATGGGTTCATAAACCCATGCCTTTTCCTCCTAAACTATCCAAGAAAAAGGATGATGAGGATTTTGAGCGCTTTGCTGAAATGATTAGACCTATCTTTTTGTGTGTGCATTTGACTGATATGCTTAAAATGAATCCTTATGATAAATACATGAAGGATATTGTTACTAATAAAATAAAGATACCGGAAGCTGAAATTTCCACCATGCTTGCTAATTACACTTTTAAGGGTGGAATACCAAAGAAACTTGGTGATCCAGGGGTACCAACTATACCCCGCTCTATTAAAAGAAACTATGTTAAAACTTCTTTATGTGATCTTGGTTCCGGTGTTAGTATTATGCCTCTCTCTTTATATCGTAGACTTGATTTGAATATGTTGACACCTACTGAAATATCTTTGCAAATGGCTAATAAATCAACTGCTATACCTGTCAGTATTTGTGAGGATGTGCCTGTTGTGGTTGCAAACATTACTATTTTAACAGACTTTGTTATTCTTGATATTCCCGAGGATGATAGTATGTCAATTATCCTTGGTAGACCCTTTTTGAATACTGCAGAGGCTATTATTGATTGCAACAAAGGCAATGTCACTTTTCATATTAATGGTAATGAGCATACGGTACATTTTTCGAGGAAACAACCTCAAGTCCATAGTATCAATTCTATAGGAAAAATTTCAACAATCACTATTGGAGGTTTTGAATTTCCTATTCCTACTATCAAGAAGAAATATGATATTCTTATTGCTGGGGATGTGCATATCCCCGTTGAGGTAACCTAGTGTTATTCGAAATTTCTCTGGTTTCATGTTATTCGAAATGAGTTTGTTAACAAGGCCTGATCAACCTTATTAGTGGATTCCTTTTGATGAGCATGAGATGGATGAAGTTAGAAAGCACAACTTTCTGTATCCTCTTTTAACTTTCTGTTATTTATATTAAATAAAGCAAAATAGTATTTTCTGTCTATTTTCTGAATTATCCTTGCAATAAAAAATACCCCGAAAATAAAAGTTCTCCAAATGCCTTGAAAATGAAATATGATTTTTTCCAGAATATTTAAGAATTATTGGCACTGAGAACACATCAGGGGGGCCCACCGTGTGCCCATGAGGGTGGAGGGCGTGCCCACCCCCTGGGCGCCCCCTGCCTCGCGGACCCCACGTGGGTCCCCTCCACTTATCCTTGCACACACACACTTTGCCTCGCTCTAGAAAAAATCACCCACCAGCTCAAACCCGAGTTCTTGCTCATCTTGCTGCCATTTTCGATCTCCTTGCTCAAAGCTCCATTCACAAAGCTGCTTTGGGGGATTGTTCTTCGGTTTGTGACTCCTCCAAAGGTCCAATTAGTTTTTGTTCTAGTGTTGTATTTATTGAAAATTTTTGCTGCTTAGGTGACCCTGTTCTTGAGCTTGCATGTCAAATTTATGTGGTCAAGAGTAGTTTTAATGCATGATATAGCCTCTAGGCATTTGTAGGAGTAGTTGCTATCAATTTTGTTGAGTTTGGTTCACTTTTATTTTGAGTCACTAAAATTTTCAAAAAAAGATGAAGAGAATTTTGAGGGGCTCATCGAGCCGAAGCTCTAAGGATAAGCAAAGTGAAGAGAATAAGAAGCCCAAGTATAATCTCCCTCGTGTTTCGGAGGTTCGGCCATGTGAATGGCCTTGTGATGAGTTCTTGAGAGAAGCCGGCATTCATGAACATTTTTATTATTTTGCTGAGAATGCAGGCCTCACCGACTTCCTCCACGACCAGCGCGGACAGTATCTCTTACTCACCAATATTTTTGTGCAAAATTTTCATTTCCATGCTAGGAGATCACCACCTTCGGTGGAATTTTATTTATATGATGAGCATAAGGAGATGTCGCTTTATGATTTTTGCCGGGTTTGTAGGATACCCTTTGAGGGCAGCATAGAGGAACCACATCGTAATGATTTGGAGGGATTTATTGATACAATTGCTGTAGGGGAAACGAGGAAAGTTTCCGATGCAAGAATCACTAGCATACATTTTCCTGTTCTACGGTACTTTGCAATATTTGCTAGTAGATGCTTAATTGGTCGCGGGAACTGCGGAAATCTTAGTGCCCCTGATATTGTTATTTTGCGCCATGCTTTGTTTCGTGATACCACTTTCAGTTTATGCGCTATTGTTGCCAAACGGTTAAATCTGAACCGTACAAAGGGTCATCTTGGGAGGCATCTTTGCCTCACGCCTTGCTGCACACTTTAACATACCTATTTGGCATTATGAGAAAGAGGAAAAGTTGTTGCCTCATATTCTGCTAGACTATAAGAGCATGGTAGCACATGATTTTATTGTTAAGAATAAGAAGAAGATGCTTAACTATAGACTAATGTTTGATAAGAAACACATTGAGACTATTACCTTGTTTGCTCCCTCTTTGTTTGACATATCTTCAGGCACGTACCTTATTCTGCCAGAGGCCGTTCAGGCATACCAGAGCCTGACATCAGCTCCAAAGCTGGAGCCACTAACTGATCCTTGCCGTCACTCTGTTAATCAGTGGGATTCGGAGGAGATTGCCAATCAGTGGCACCCCGAAGACCCTCCTCAGTACGACCCCAGCTACAGTTTTGATCCAAGGGCATAAACCAACTTAGGCCAAAAGCCTAAGCTTGGGGGAGTATGTATTCCTCACCGACATTAAATTCATGTTCACACACTCATGCTAGTTATTGGTGCTCATACTTTTTCATTGTATCATCCATGCTATTTTATTTTATTTTTAAGCTTACTTCTTGTGTGTTTGAAAAACCTTAAGAAAAAACAAAAAAAATTAGTTGTAGCTTTTAGTTAGTTTATTTTCCATGCTTGTAGTAGTAGTAATTAAAAAGAAAACCCAAAAAGATTTCTCGTTCTTCTTTTGCTTGTTGGGAGCTTTCCCGTGTAAATAGTTTTGTTCCTTTCTTTTCTTTTCTTTGGGGGTCGAGAGGACAAGACTATGATGAAAATGTTGAGTGGCTCTCATATGCATTATTGTTGATCTAATAAAGAGCCCATATTACCTTGTCTTCTCCCTTGTATTGAATGCTTGCATATTCCAGCTTAGTCCAATGCACGTGCACTATTATTATTATCCACACTATTCGGCCGTGCAAGTGAAAGGCAATAATGACGATATATGATGAACTGGTTGAGATGAGAAAAGCTGGTATGAACTCGACCTCTCTTGTTTTTGTAAATATGATTAGTTCATCGTTCCTGATTCAGCCTATTATGAATGAAACATGTTTGCAGTGAAAACTAGAGATTATAGTTGCTCATGCCATGCTTAATTTGCTAGGAGTTTATAATGGTTTACCTTGCGTGCCAACATGCTATTAAAATGGTTGTGATGTGGTATGATAGGGTGGTATCCTCCTTTGAACGATTCGAGTGGCTTGACTTGGCACATGTAGTTAAAATGGAATCAACATAGCCTCCACGATATTTATGTTCATGGTGAATTATATCCTACTCATGCTTGCATTCAGTGTTGATTAATTTTAACTGGAATAGTTCTAGCAAACTCTGGGCTAGACATCACTATTCACTCAGTTTCTGGTCAATAATAAGATTATGTAGGAGAGAACGCATGTTCATGATTGTTGTCGCTCTCTAGCTGGTCGCTTCCCAGTCTCTTTCTAGCCTTCACTTGTACTAAGCGGGTATACTGCTTGTGCATCCAACTCCATAAACCCCAAAGTTATTCCATATGAGTCCACTATACCTTCCTATATACGGTATCTACCTACCGTTCCAAGTAAATTAGTATGTGCCAAACTCTAAACCTTCAAATAAACATTCTATTTTGTATGCTCGAATAGCTCATGTATCAACTAGGGTTGTCTGTATCTTCCATGCTAGGCGGGTTATTCTCAAGAGGAGTGGACTCCGCTCCTCACTTACGAGAAAATGGCTGGTCACCGGGATGCCCAGTCCCATGCTCAAATCAACTCAAAATAAATGCAAACAAAACTCCCCCAGGATTGTTGTTAGTTGGAGGCACCCGTTGTTCCGGGCAAGGCATGGATTGATGCTTGTTGGTGGTGGGGTAGTATAAATTTTACCATTCTGCTTGGGAACCGCCTATAATGTGTGTAGCGTGGAAGATATCGAGATCTCTCGGTTGTTATGTTGACAATGAAAGTATACAGCTCAAAATATTATTCATCTCTATTTCAAAGTAGAGCTCTGGCACCTCTACAAATCCCTGCTTCCCTCTATGAAGGGCCTATCCATTTACTTTTATGTTGAGTCATCATCCTCTTATTAAAACGCACCAGTTGGAGAGCACCACTGTCATTTTCATGTCTTATTGTTAGTTTACATTGAGTATGACTTGACTGGATCTTCTTTTACCATGAATTGCAATTTCCAGTCAGCCCTTGATCTTCAGGGGTGCTCTGCATTTATGTTTTGCGGTCTCAGAAAGGGCTAGCGAGATACCATCTTGTTATATCATATTATGATTGTTTTGAGAAAGTGTTGTCATCCGAGATTTATTATTATTGCTCGCTAGTTGATTATGTCATTGATATGAGTAAACACGAGACCTAAATGTTATTGTGAATATGGTTAGTTCATAATCTTTGCTGAAAACTTGAATGCTGGCTTTACATATTTACAACAACTAGAGCAAATAGAGTTTGTAAAAGTTTTTTTATCACTTTCAGATTGTCAACTGAATTGCTTGAGGACAAGCAAAGGTTTAAGCTTGGGGGAGTTGATACGTCTCCAACATATCTACTTTTCCAAACACTTTTTCCCTTGTTTTGGACTCTAACTTGCATGATTTGAATGGAACTAACACGGACTGACGCTATTTTCAACAGAATTGCCATGGTGTTATTTTTGTGTAGAAATAAAAGTTCTTGGAATGACCTAAAAATCAACGGAGATTATTTTTGGAATATATAAAAAATACTAGCGAAAGTGCCATGATTTGCTATACTTAATGCTTGTCACTAGGTCCCGAGTGCCATGATTTTAGATCTGAACCTATTATGTTTTCACGAATATATGTGAGTTCTTGATCCTATCTTGCAAGTCTATAGTCACCTATTATGTGTTATGATCCATTAACCCCGAAGTGACAATAATCGGGATACTTACCGGTGATGACCGTAGTTTGAGGAGTTCATGTATTCACTATGTGTTAATGCTTTGGTCCAGTACTCTATTAAAAGGAGACCTTAATATCCCTTAGTTTCCAATAGGACCCTACTGCCACAAGAGGGTAGGACAAAAGATGTCATGCAAGTTCTTTTCCATAAGCACGCGTGACTACATTCGGAATACTTGCCTACATTACATTGATGAACTGGAGCTAGTTCTGTGTCACCCTATGTTATAACTATTGCATGAGGAATTGCATCCGACATAATTATCCATCACTGATCCATTGCCTATGAGCTTTTCATATATTGTTCTCCGCTTATTTACTTTCCCGTTGCTATTGTTACAATCACTATAAAACCAAAAATATTACTTTTGCCACCGTTACCACTGTTATCATATTACTTTGCTACTAAGTACCTTGCTGCAGATATTAAGTTTCTAGGTGTGGTTGAATTGACAACTCAGCTACTAATACTTGAGAATATTCTTTGGCTCCCCTTGTGTCGAATGAATAAGTTTGGGTTGAATACTCTACCCTCGAAAACTGTTGTGGTCCCCTATACTTGTGGGTTATCAGTCACCCACAAGCACCAATCTATAGTTTCGGTAACAAGATTGAACACAAGAGATGAACTAGGATTTTAGATGAGATGGTGTTGTTGAAGATGTTGATGGAGATTTCCCTCCCCAATATGGGAGAGTTTTTGGTGATGATGATGACGATGATTTCCCCCTCCGGGAGGGAAGTTCCCCCGACGGAATCGCTCTGTTGGAGGGCAAAAGTGCTCCTGCCCAAGTTCCGCCTCGAGGCGGCGGTGCTCTATCCCAAAAGTCCTCTCTTTATTTTTTTTCTAGGTCAAAATGACTTATATATCAAAAGGTGGGCACCGGAGGTGGGCCTGGGTGAGCACAACCCACTAGGGCGCGCCTGGGCTCCCTGGCGCGCCCAGGTGGGTTTTGCCCACCTGGTGGGCCCTCTCTGGTAGTTATTTGCTCAAATAATTCTTAAATATTCCATAAAAATCTCCGTGAAGTTTCAGCTCATTTGGAGTTGTGCAGAATAGGTAGCCTGACATAGCTTTTTCAGGTCCAGATTTCCAGCTGCCGAAAACATGATGCAAAATGGACGTATCACCATTCTGGAGATAGTACCACTCTGGGAACTGACACACGACCTTCCCAGATCCGGTAGTACTGGAGGTCACAAACTAAAAAATGCTCAACTAAGACTTCAATCCTCCAATCTAACAGTCATTCAACGTCCTACGCAAGCCTCGATTTAGCCAAAACTCCAGAAACCAACATGCATTGCCCTAGAAGCCTAGATTCAAAAGATAGAACCGTAGGAACAACGAATGGGGGCAATACCGGGTTCCATGGTGAGAGGAGGTGGTGGGGAAGGACTCCATCGAACGGAATCATTGAATACGGCAAGGAATCGACCAACCGGAGTGGCGGTCGGGGCAGTTCTTTGTCGCCGGTGTGAGAGAGAGGCGTGGGGAGGGAGAGTGAAAGGGTATGGGGGAGTTAGAACTCCCCCTGCTTGGCACTTAACCCCCACAGTGTCCCGCTAAGCGGTAGTACCGCTAGGAGTAGCGGTAGTACTGACCCGATACTACAACCGAGCAGGAGGCCTGGTAGTACCGCACAAGCGGTAGTACCGCTGGACGGAACGGTAGTACCGCGTGGAGCGGTAGTACCGCTCCCTCACAACGGTAGTACCGCTGGCAGGGAGATAGAACAACCTAGAAATTAAAAGATGGCTTATGCAAGACTAGGGTGGTTGAGGCATAGAGATAGGCTTCGGATGGAGACACAAAAAGGATAGCACAAGAAAGAGATACTTCAAGTTCGAAAGACTAATAAACCAAGGGCAACTTGGAGTAACTCAAAGCACAAACAACACCCTAAGGAAACTACTCGAATAAGCACCTCTCAAGAGAGGGCGGTGGCCGAGGCCACCTATGTTTGAGTCAATTGGTATGCCACCACAAAGATTTTAACCTTGGGCCCATGACCAAAACTCGTCTTTGAAGCACAAGTACCATCAAGAATGGCTAATGTGAAAGATCGGGTTAATTTTGGCATAATAGGGGGAGGGAGAGTTCATTGAGAGAACAACACTCCCCCTTAATCCATGCCTACATCTAGAGTAAGATATGATGATGAGTGTGGTGGGGTGTGCCTATATTCAAGCGACATTGCTCGAATCAATGATATTTAGCTCATGCCTTAACTCGCGAAATCTTGCTTCATCTAGAGGCTTGGTGAAGATATCCGCAAGTTGCTCTTGAGTGATGATGTATATGATATCAATATCTCTCCGCTTGATGTGGTCCCTAATGAAATGATGATGAATCTCAATATGCTTCATCTTGCTATGTTGCACCGGGTTATGAGAAATCTTGATAGCACTTTCATTGTCACATAGAAGAGGCACTTTGTCACAAGTGACACCGTAATCCTTGAAAGTTTGCCTCATCCATAGCAATTGTGCACAACAACTTGCGAGGGCTACATACACAGCCTCGCTGGATGAGAGAGATACACAATTTTGCTTCTTTGAAGACCAACTTACCAAAGAGCGACCAAGGAATTGGCACCCTCCGGAAGTTGACTTCCTATCCACACAATCTCCTGCCCAATCCAAGTCCGAGTAACCAATGAGATCAAAGTTTGCTCCTTTTCGGTACCATGAGCCAAAGTTTGGGGTATGAGCCAAATATCGGAAGATTCTCTTGACCGCCACATAGTGGCTTTCCTTAGGTGTGGCTTGAAACTGTGCACAAATTCCCACACTCAACATGATATCCGGTCTAGATGCACAAAGGCACAGCAAGGATCCAATCATGGAACGATATACCTTTTGATCCACCACTTTACCATTGGGATCACTGTCAAGCTTGCATTTGGTGGGCATTGGAAACTTGACCGGTTTGACATCATCTAGCTTGAATTTCTTGAGCATGTCTTGGGTGTACTTGGCTTGGTTGATGAATGTTCCTTCTCTTCTTTGCTTGACTTCGAACCCGAGAAAGAACGTCAACTCTCCCATCATAGACATCTTAAACTTCTCGGTCATTAGTGTGGCAAACTCCTCATTGAAAGATACGTTAGGAGAACCAAAGATAATATCATCAACATATAGTTGGCATATGAAGAAATCCCCTTTGACCCTCTTAGTAAAAAGAGTGGGATCTATTTTCCCAATTTCAAACCCACGATCTTGCAACAACTCAGTAAGGTGCTCATACCATGCACGTGGGGCTTGCTTAAGGCCACATAGTGCCTTTTTGAGTTTGTATACATGAGTGGGAAACTTGGGATCCTCGAATCCTGGAGGTTGTTTGACATATACCAACTCATTCAAAGTACCATTAAGAAATGCACTTTTCACATCCATTTGTTGCAATTTAAAGTCATGATGAGAGGCATAAGCAAGCAACATGCGAATAGATTCAAGACTAACAACGGGGGCAAAGGTTTCACCATAGTCGATACCCTCGACTTGGGATTAGCCTTGTGCCATCAATCTTTCCTTGTTTCAAACAACTACACCATTTGGATCTTGCTTGTTCTTGAAGAGCCATTTGGCTCCACTGACATTATGTTCCTCTATTATCCTTGGCACTAAATCCCATACTTGATTGCACTCAAAGTTGTTGAGTTCATCGTGCATTGCTTCAGCCAATCCTCATCATCAAGTGCCTCATGTACCTTTTGGGGTTCAACACACAAAACAAACGCGTGATGCTCACAAAAGTTTGACAATTGTTTGCGAGTAGTTACCCCTTTTCTCAAGCTTCCAAGCACATTCTCCATGACATGTTGTTTATGCTTTAGCTCGGAAGCCACCTTAGCGGCACGACGCTCCAAAAGTTCCCGAATGGGCATTTAAGGATCATCTTGCACATCTTGAGCACCGTCTTGAGTTTGCTCTTAATCTTGAGCTTGCTCTTTATCATGAGAACCGTCTTGAGCTTGCTCTTGACATTGAGTTGGCTCTTGATCTTGAGCATCGTCTTGAGCTTGCTCTTAACCTTGAGCATGCTCGGAGGCATGAACTTGATCTTGGGCATCATTTGGCGCATCACCACCTCCATGGAGTTGATCTTGGCCTTGATCTTGTTCATTGGGTTGAGGGCCTTCATTTTGTTCTTCAGAAGCGTGTGGGTCTAGTGTAGGTGATGGGTCCACTTGAGTATAGCATTGTCCTTTTCCTTCGGCCACAAGGGGTTCCTCAATGGGGAGTATTTTACCAATCCCCATTCTTCTTATAGCTTGAGGAGGAATTTCATCACCTACATCACAAAGACCACTTTGCTCCACTTGGGAGACGTTATTCTCATCAAACTCCACGTTACACGTCTCCTCAATGAGTCCGGTGGACTTGTTGAGGACACAGTAAGCATGATAGTTTGTAGCATAACCAACAAATATGCCCTCTTGAGCTCTAGGTTCAAATTTAGACAAATGAACACCTTTCTTGAGAATGAAACACTAACAACCGAACACTAGTAAGTACTTGAGATTGGGCTTGTTGTCGGTAAGTATCTCATATGGAGTCTTGTTCAAGCCTTTACGGAGGTAGATCCTATTGGATGCATGACATGCGGTGTTGATAGCTTCATCCCAAAAGTTGTACGGAGACTTGAATTCCGCCATCATGGTCCTTGCCGCATCCATCAACGTCCGGTTCTTCCTCTCCTCCACAACATTTTGTTGAGGGGTATAGGGTGTGACATATTGGTGCTTGATCCCCTCGTCACTAAGAAACTCATCCAAGGTGTAGTTCTTGAACTTGGTGCCGTTGTCACTTCTAATCATCAAGATCTTTGCATTATGTTGACGTTTAGCTTCATTTTCAAAGTTCATCACGGTTTGTTGAGTCTCACTCTTCCTCTTGAAGAAGTATACCCATGTGTATCTTGAGTAGTCATCCACTATCACCAAGCAATACTTTCTTCCACCAAGACTATCAAAGGATGTAGGACCAAAGAGATCCATGTGAAGAGCTCCAAGGGCCTCTTTGAGTAGACGATAGTCGATGGACGGTGAGCCATTCCATGAAGCTTTCCTTCGATACAGGCATTGCAAGCACGACCTTTGGAAAAAATCACATTTCTTAGTCCGCGCACGTGGTCACCTTTGAAGAGACTTTGCAAAGATCTCATATTGACATGGGCTAGTCGGCGATGCCAAAGCCAACCCACATCAACTTTAGCCATTAGGCAAGTCACGATCTTAGTGGGTCATTCCAAAAAATTCACCACATAGAGACCGTTCTCGACATGCCCAACAAAGGCTACTTTAAGAGTCTTGCTCCACAAAAGGGCCGCGGTATCAAGATCAAAGAATGTTGCAAAGCCCATAAGTGCAAGTTGATGAACGAAAAGTAAATTGTATGCAAGGAACTCAACAAGCATGACCTTCTCAATAGTTAAATCTTGAGAGATGACCACCTTGCCAAGTCCCAATACATTAGAAGTTGAGGCATCACCAAATTGGACATGGGTGGGCATAGATGGAATTGGATGCACATTCACCACCAAGTCCTTGCTCCCGGTCATATGATTTCTTGCTCCACTATCAAGCAACCATGACACTCCACAGGAAGCAAACTCCTACAAGAGATCAATGCTTGGATTTAGGTAGCCATTTTTGAATGGGTCCGTTTATGTTAGCAACAAGGGTCTTAGGAACCCAAATAGACCATTCAATGTACTCATAGTAAGAACCAACGAATTTGGCATAAACATGCCCATCACTAGCATGGCATAAAACATAAGAACGATTAAAGTCGCCGACTTTGTTGTTGGGAGCAGTTTTGCCCTTCTTGGCATTACCACCCACTTCCTTGTTGTTTTTCTTCTTCTCATGAGTACCCTCACCCGCCTTGACAAAGGTCTCCTTTAGAGGGAGAGATTGCTTGGTCTTGTTCTTCTTCTTCTTTGACTTTGGTACAAACCCAAGTCCTTCCTTTCCTACAACTTCCTTTTGATTGCTCAAAAGGTCGTTGAGATTCTTCTCGCCTTGAATGCAAGTCACGAGGCCCTTCTCAAGTTGTTCTTTCAACTTAGCATTTTCCTCCACAAGATGCACATGCTCACAACAAGGGTTAGCAGCATGGGCATTATCAATTAGAATGAAAGGAGGACACGTGGAAATATCCTTGGTTAGCTTCACTTGGTGTTGATCATGAGACTCTTTGAGAGAGGCATGAACACCCTTCAAGACCTTGTGAGCCTTGTCAAGTATATCAAATTCTTCCTTGAGTCTAGCATGGCCAACCTCAAGTTCAGCTTTCTTAGATTTAAGCACACGAGTAAGAACATAGCATGATCAAGATCTTTTTGCAATTTAGCATGATAAACAGTGTGTGACTCCTCCAGAGTCAAACGAAGATCTTGCTCTTCCTTTAGAGCAATGGAAAGATCCGCAATATCATCGGCATAGTCATGACTATGCTCCTCCAACTTGGAGATAGTATCCTCATGGGACTCAATGATATCATTGGCCTCACCAAGTTGTTCCAAGAGAGCAACAAAGTGCTTCTTGGACTCACCCTTGAGCTTGCTCACAAGCTTGGTGAACTCATTCTCATCAACTTTCTCCACCTCATTATCATCAACACAATCTAAAAATTAAGGAGTAGTAATGATGGTGGTTTTGATGTTAGGAGTTACCTTGTTGATACCTTTGGCCATGAGACATTTGGGAACGGTGTTTTTGTTGGGGGCGCTGAAGAGAGACACCTTGGCGGGGGAATATGTAGCAATAGCAATGGCTGCCGTTGCCATTCCTTCTCCACTTGTATCTTCCTCATCATCATCAGAGGTGTACTCTTCGTGTGCCACCAAGACCTTTGGAGGAGGCTTCTTGGTGAAGTTTTTCTTGCTAGGGAAGGACTTGGCTTTATCCTTACAAATGAGTTTGCCACCATTGTCTTCCCTCTTCTCATAAGGGCAATCCACCACAAAGTGACTCACATTGCCACAATTGTAACAAGTTCTTACATGTTGCTTGTTCCTTGACCCACTTGAGTTGTTCTTGGTGAAGTTGGGTCTTGAGTTCCTGTTATTGCTCCAAAATTGCCTTGACGCAAGAGCCATGTGCACATGATAAGCATACTTGGTGTCCTCGGGGCCACACTCTTCTTCTTCTTCCTCTTCTTCTTCCGATATTGCCTTGGCCTTCAAAGCAAGGGTAGGAGTGCTTTTCTTTGACCGGACCCGAGCAAGAGCATTGTCGGCGGTCTTGTTCATGATGTTCATGGCAATAAACTCATCCAACACTTCACTTGATGTTAAGGAGTGAAAGTCCAGCCTTTGACGAATCACGGAAGACATGGCCTTGTTTAAAGGCATGATATCCTTGAGGAACTTGTGCTTGATCCAAGTGTCATCCATATCCTTGCTTCCATGGTCTTGGAGAGCAACTGCAAGAGTAGTCACCCTCCGATAAAGGTCTCTCATCTTTGAGCATCACAAATTCATCGGCCTCACCAAGGACCACTTCAAAGTTGGATCATTGGATGCTTGAGCTCCCCTTGTACATCGAAACAATGTGCTCCCAACAATCCTTTGCACGAGTGAAAGGTCGAAGGTGTGCAAGGTCTTTGGGAGGTACCACTTCTTGAAGGATGAACAAAACGGAGTGATTGTATTGGTTGTCCACTTCTTCTCTTGGGGTGTAGTTGTTCGAATCATGCGGGTAGAAGCCTTGCCCAATGATTCTCCAAAGGTTAGTTGAGCAATGATTCAAATGAGACTTAATGCGAAATATACAATTAGCAAAATCACCCTTAACAAGCTTGGGAGGAGGACCATGAATATTAATGCGAGCTGTAGGGACCGATCCTGCATAGATTGGGGGAGGGGGAACCCAGGCAAAGGTTCCTGTCCCATTCTTTCCATGAGGGGAAGGAACATGAGTACCTTTAGCCGCTTCCTTGGCGGAATTGGCCTCCGACTCCGATGCCGTGAGATTAACCACAAGCAAGGGATCGGGAGTGGATTTCATCCCCTCAAGTAATTCTTTAATCATGGACTTGACTTCGGTCGTCATAGATGTCTTAAGTGAAGCCATAGCTTCATTTACATCATCTCGAGTGATCAAAGTCAACTCCACGGCCTCGGGCACTTCCTCCTCGGAGTCAACCATACTCTTCAGGTGGTGAAACCCTTAATAAAGAGACAAGGCTCTAATACCAATTGAAAGGATCGATATGGTTGACTAGAGGGGGTGAATAGGCAACTACCAATTTTTGGGTGACCTCGACTATATAGGGTGCTCAAACACCCAAGAGTAACAAGATCCGCAAGGGATTAGTGGGGGAATCAAATATCTCTTGGTGGAAGTGTAGATTAGGGCCTTCTCAATCAATCCCTGGAAAATCAACAAGTTTGATTGGCTAGGGAGAGAGATTGGGCAAGAATGAGCTTTTGAATGGCAATGGAGCTTGGGAGGAAGAGGTCAACCTTAGGAAGAAGAAGACCCCCCCCCTTATATAGAGAGACAAAAATCCAACCTTTTTCTGCCCTGTGCCCGCAGCCAAGCGGTACTACTGCTTAGGCGGTACTACCCCGAACAGGCCTAAAATACACTGGTTGTACCAATGGTAGTGCCACCAGAGCGGTACTGCCGCTGCTCGTAGTGGTACTACCTCTTAGGGATTTTAGACCAAGAGAGGCAGCAGTAGTAGAGGGTGCCAGGGCGGCAGTACCATGCGAAGCAGTACTAACGTCCTAGTGCCGCTCTACTACCGCTTAGCGCAAAGTGGGAACAGAAGCTTGCACAGAGGAAAACCCCGCAAGCGGTAGTGGCGGTGGTAGTACGGGCTATAGTACCGCCAGAGCGGTACTACCGTGCTACTACCTCCCTACTACCGTTAAATGCTGACCGACAGCAGAATGTTGCACGCTCAGGGAAACCCTAAGCGGTAGTGCCACAGAAGTACCCAGCTGTACTACCGCATAAGCGATACTACCGTGGGAACTAGCGGTACTACCGCTTGCAAGTCAGTGAAAAACCACAGTAAACATATGGATATGCTCCAAAGAAGGGAAATGAAGCTATGGGTGCATATGAGGCTATGTACGTGTCGATTCCACCCATACCTTTCCAACTCGGACCCCCTCTTAATAGTACGGATCTCCTACGACTCAAATCCACTAAAAAGAAATCGTAGGAAAATAACCGTCTTAACTCTTTACCATCGAGGGGAGAAAAACCGTCTCGTGCTTATTGATATAGTCTCTGAAAAGTTCAATGCACACGATTAGTCCTCAAAACGTATTGTCATCAATCACCAAAACTGCTAGGGGTAAAATATGCCTTGACACAATGGCAAAGTAACGTAGCAAAGATCAATATGTGGAAAAGCTCATAGGCAATGGATCAATGATGGATAATTATGTCAGATGACATTCATCATCAACAGTTATAACCTAGGGTGACCCAGAACTAGCTCCAATTTATCAATATAATGTAGGCATGTATTCCAAATATAGTCATTTGTGCTTATGGAAAAGAACTTGCATGCCATCTTTTGTCCTACCCTCCCGTGGCAGCGGGGTCCTAATGGAAACTAAGGGATATTAAGTCCTCCTTTTAATAGAGAATCGGACGAAAGCATTAGCACTTAGTGAATACATGAACTCCTCAAACTATGGTAATCACCAGAAAGAATCCCAATTATTATCACCTTGGTGTATGCGGATCATAACTCGTAATAGGTGTCTACAACTTGCAAGATAGGATCAAGAACACAAATATATTCACGAAAACATAATAGGTTTAGATATGAAATCATGGCACTCGGGCGCTAGTGACAAGCATTAAGCATAACAAAGTCATAGCAACATCTATCTCAGAACATAGTGGACACTAGGGATCAAACCCTAACAAAACTAACTCGATTACATGATAAATCTCATCCAACCCATCACCGTCCAGCAAGCCTATGATGGAATTACTCACGCACGGCAATGAGCATCATGAAATTGGTGATGGAGGAAGGTTGGTGATGAGGATGGCGACGAATCCCCCCTCTCCAGAGCCCGGAACGGACTCCAGATCTGCCCTCCTGATGAAGAACAGGAGGTGGCGGTGGCTCCGTATTGTAAAACACGATGAATCCTTCTCTCTATTTGTTTTCTCCTCGAATTTGAATATATAGAGTTGGAGTTGAGGTCGGTGTAGCTCCAGGGGACCCACAAGGCAGTGGGCGCACCCTAGGGGGGTGCCCTCCACCCTTGTGGACAGCAGGTGGGTCCCCTCCGGTTGATTCTCACTACAAAAAGACACACTTCTGTGATGATACGTGTTTGTCACAGTAGGTCGCCTTTTCTGTCATGCATGTACATCCATGACAATTTTATGACAGAATCAAGATAGTCATACCTGTGCTGTCGTAGAAGTGTTCCATGACATTACCAAAATTATCATCATGGAAGTGTCCACTTCCATGATGATAAATCGCGCGTCACAGAAGTGCTTTCGTCAAGGGTGACCGACACGTGGCATCCACTGTAACGGAACGCCGTTAAGCTATCGGGTCGGGTTTTGAATCCGATAACCCGTTAATAGCCCCGACCATTGGGGATTTTCACGTGTAAAATCATCGTTGGCTGGAGGAGACACATGTCAGGTCCGTGTTGGCACAGGTGTCACTCATCCAATGGGCGAGACGCGCCTATGATATGTTGACACGTGGACCGGCCCATCAAGTTTAAATGGGCCGGCCCAACTGAAGGCCCACAAGATTTTGCGGACCATAATGGGCCGGCCCAGCTACAGGCCAACGAGATTTTGCGGACCATAATGGGATGGCCCAGCTAAAGGCCCACAAGATCTTGCGGGCCATAATGGGTCGGCCCAGGTAAAGGCCCACAAGATTTTTGTGTGCCATAATGGGTCGGCCCAGGTAAAGGCCCACAAGATTCTTGCAGATCATAATGGGCCGGCTCAGCTAAAGGCCCACGAGATTTTGCCGACATTAATGGGCCGGCCTAGCTGTAGGCCCACAAGATTTTGAGGACCCTAGTAGGCCGGCCCATTAACTGGCTGCCATGTTTTGGGCCAAATGCCGGCCCATAATTGATCCGGTCCTTTAATGGACTGCCACGCTTCGGGCCTAATAGTGGCCCATATGAGATCCGGCCCGTTAAAAGCCTACCACGTTCTGGACCAAATTACGGCCCAAATCAGGTCCAGCCCTTTAAGAGGCTTTGGGCTCAATTATGGCCCATATCAGATTCGGCCCGTCAACCGGACACTATGCTTTTGGGCCCACTTGCTAAAGGCCCACTTAGTAATTCGACCTGATATTAGTTTTGGCCTGTTATGGGTCATTTTAACATTTCAGCCCTATATTAATTTCGTCCTGTTAAAAGCCTGTCATATAGTTGGGCCTAACTACGGCCCGATTTGCATCCGGCCTGCTCGCAGTCGATATCTGATTGGGCCAAATAAGGACCGAGAAAATTTTGGCCTGTTAAAAGCCCGTGATTTGATTCGCACAATCATGGGCCAGGGTTCTTTTTGGGCTACTGCCGGCCCATGAGCTTTTCGGCATGTTTCAGGCCCAACCTACATCGTGATTGCATGACAGCCCGATTATGTACCGTAATTTTACGGTTTGGCCGGTTTACTGCGAAGACAGGATATATATATACAGTAAAATAACTGCAGCATCGTGAATAAGAAAAAACCTAGACTATACAATAAAGAAATTACGGCATATTACATCCATTGGGCATCAAAGTTCGCCACTATGATAATAAAGCACAAGCAGACAACAAATTACATACACTAGCATCAAAGATCACCACCAGTGCAAATAAACACGCCGACAAAATAATATACAAAACCGACAGCACTTCAATAGAGTTCAAGAAAGGTTAGCCCTGCTGGGGAGCTGCAGCGCAAGCACCTGAGCAAGATGATGAGACTGCGCTTGTTCAACACTTATATCTTCCTCACTCTGAAAGATAAACAAGCAGACAGATGACAGGTTTTGCACATAAATGTATCAGTGCTGACAATTCATCATATTTCTTACTGACGAATAAATTGACACAATTTAAAATTGCATTAACACAATATGGTATTGTTCAGGTCAAGACATGGCAGGAAATGACATTGTGAAGGAGTTGGCAGCTTCACGACACCACTGGATTATAGATCAAGAACTCATAAGTATCAATGGTTAGTGTGCTATCAATTTATACCATTTTATATTGGCAAATAAGGAGACGGTTTAAATAATAGTAGAATGATATGACATTGTTCATAGTTAAGACATTGCAGAATATGACATTGTGCTGTAGTGGGTAGGTTCACCACACCACTGGATTACGAATGAAGAATAGAAGCATACATGCAGTGCAAAAGAAGATCACTTGCTCTGCATAGTTTAATTTACATGGTATGAAGAAGGAACTTCGTTGTACAACTGAAAACTTAAATTGAGAAAGGACAAACTTTTGTTTATTAACTACATAATAAACTTTAAACAAGCAATTTGATGCAAACACCAAAAATAAACAGCTGTTGCAGTCATGCCTAACCAAATATATACAACAAAGTTTGAAGGCTTGAGATGGACAAACTTACATTATTGGTGAAGACATGCTCTATAAAGGCGTTGTCCATGCTGATGGGGGGGCAATTCAAGAATTTTACCATAGAATCTTCTTCAAAAGCATTGCCTTTATTCTACATTTTGTTAAGAGTAAATATAGATGTGATAATATACGAAAAAATGGAGAATATTTAAGATAAGATGAAGAGTGATGCTACATAACCAAGTAGCTATAAATGTAAGTGCAGTGATACAGGCAAAAGGTACAGCCAAGAGCAATGCACAACTAAACTTCTTCAGTACCAACCTTATGGTAAGAGTAAATATAGATCTGATGTGTAGAAAATGGAGGGCAAAGGAAAATAAGCTGCAGAGTGATGGTACATGAACAACTACCTGTCATTATAAGTACACTGATAAAGGACAGCATGTACTTACAAGAACAATGCAGAGCTAAAAAACATTGGCATTGGATATATTCTACACTAATGTAACCATTCATACAGATCAGATAATTTGGAGCGAACAATTGATAAGCAAGCTATCATGCATACTGCTGTCACATAATGAACCAAGTATGTATGCAAGTACAGTGATACAGGACAACAGGTACTAACAAGAGCAAAGCAACGGGCAGCATATTTGCGATATCCTGCCATTCTTGTCAATCCGGAATTCTTCTTCGAGTAGATTTCCTGCAGAAAAGATCCATAAGGCACATGCGGAAAAGTAGAAGTTCAAATTGTCATGTGATTTCATAGACAGTACCTCATCCTGGGAACGAGAGCAGTGCATAACAAGGTTTTTCCATTCAATGTCTTCTAAATTTAGCACATGAGACTTTACCGGAAATTCGTTTATAGACTTGCCATCAAAGTGTGATTTCCTCAGGTAACAGCGATACTGCAGCAATGCTTCCTTGAAAAGCACAAGCAAGCTTTGCTCATCATGACTATCCAGATTGACCCTCGCCTAGTTACAACAATGTAATGTAAATCATTGATGTGTTCAATCAGTAGAAAACAGGAAAAAAATAACCATGAATAATAGCACTTACACGTAAGTTGGACAGGAAGGTGTGAAAATGGTGTTTGTCTTCAGAATAATCTTCCCATTATTGGAATATATGCACGTAGTCCCTAACAACATTGAAAGCATTGCCTTTTAAACTGGGAATAAATGGAATGGGGTTCCAATCTGCAGGATTGGCCGTCTCTGCAGTTGGGATAGGTCTTCGGCCGGTGGACTTGCTGTACTTTTTGCTAGAGTGGGATTTTTCTGTGGTACAGCTGGTGCTATGGCAAATGAAATCGGTATACCTTTTGCTGGAGTGCAGGTCCTGTGTGGTGGGGCTAGTGGTGTGGCCAATGAAGTATGGGTATAGTCTGCTGGAGTCGGTCCTACGTTTTGTGTTACTGGTTGTACAGCTAATATAAGTGGGGTGCTGTCTGATTTCTCTGGCACCACCATGTTTTTCAAGGACTTTGCTGGTGCTCCTTCAGGTTCGGCAATCACCCTCTTCCTTTTTGATGTATGATGCACAAGAACAACATTTGAGTGGAAAAACATGGTACGATGACAGATGGAATATGTATTGATAATGGATGGGCATGGCATCTCGACATATATGATGAGTAAACTAAGCAGATGGCAGTGCAACAAAGTAGAAGAAATGCAAGACAACATATGCAAGATACCCGCAATCAATAAAACATTGCCAAATTAGAACGGACACCTTGATGGGTGAACAGGATAGGCCATCTGCCTTTGACTCCTCGAGGTTAGAATAGTCATTAGGATCATATTCTAAACAAGAATCAACAGGTGGGGAGCGTATGAGTTTCATTGCATCCAGAATGGCACTCAATGCCTTGGTGTCAATTTTGTAAGTCATTGTAGTGTTTAGCTTCAAGAGTGGACTGCTGCTAGTCCGACACAAAGTAGCTACACAAATCATAGTGTAGATATAATGGGAAAACCTTAAGCATCATAGTAAAATCAGCAAAGTGGAACTTGCTAGAATATATGTGCTAGTATTGCCGGTACGGCTAGAAAGGCTTCGGATACCAGCTCTCTTACTGTTAATATCAGTGTAACTCTCAAAGGCGACACAACTCCCTGCATTTCCTTGCTATTCTTATAGGATTCAAGTGGGTAGGCCAATCCTATTCCTATGTTTACAAGATCCTACGAATCAAAGAGGCTCAAAGTGTCCATCACAACCGACCGTATAGACCTCTACACTGTAAATGTCCCTGCTCATCTTCACTACAAGGAACATACTGTACTACTATCATACTCCTCCATTCCAAAATATAAGTCTTGGTAGAGATTTCCACTATGGATCACATACAGATGTATCCAGATACATTTTAGAGTGTAGATTCACTCATTTTTCTCCATATGTAGTCCATGGTGGAATGTATACAAAGGCTTGTATTTAGGAACGGAGAGAGTACATATTAAAGAATAACGGAAGAGGAACATGGTAGAGGAGAGCAAGCAGATTTTGGATAATAAAATGTTGGTTGCGCAGTGCCCACACATGATGAACCAGGGCGCATTAAGAATGCAACTCCCAGTTGTCTCTCGACCATTTCAGGCGGTTGGATGAAGATCCTACGTCTCCTAACCCTTCTTCTTCCTTGTCTCTGATTCTTCCCATACAGAACACTGCACGGGCCGCCGGCCGGACCACCGGCCCCCACCGCCTGTGTTCCTCCGCCATCCCACCCCCACCCCGCCCCAACCCCCACCCACATCGAGTTTTCTTCGTTCGGCGAGGCCCCACAACCACCCGAGCCCCTTCGATCGCACCGGCGAACTCCGGCGAGCTCTGAAAAATCGACTAGCCCAATTTTGAAATTTAGTCTATTGTGATTTAACTAGTTGGAATATAAAAGGGGAAAACCATAAGCATTGGGAGTATAGTGTTGAGCGTGCCATGGCGGATCTGAAGGTGCAAACCGGACAAAGGCAACTTCGCAACCAAGACAAGAAATCAGAGTAAAGCAGTGGCGA
The DNA here is from genome assembly GCF_018294505.1 of Triticum aestivum. Lineage (NCBI taxonomy): Eukaryota > Viridiplantae > Streptophyta > Magnoliopsida > Poales > Poaceae > Triticum > Triticum aestivum. The sequence continues at coordinate 502,094,392 of NC_057797.1, forward strand.
TCTATTTTCTTGCTGCGATAAATAAGTTGAGCAGATATGAAAGAGTACCGCCTCTGGTGCGGCGCCGTGTACGCATCTGCTGAGAATTTGACGGTGCTGCGGTAGCGATGGTTGTCGGCAGCGTGGAAGCAGATCTAGGAGGGTAGACAGTGGCGGTGGGGCGCGGTGGACGAGACGGTCGTAGGAGCGGCGCCAGCAAGGTGGACGACGGCGGGGATGAAGCGAGAGGACGGGATGCAAGGATCCCGGTCCGAAGCCGTGGATGAGAGAGGTCGATCTCTTGTAATGGACGGCGGCATCGGGGTATCAGCTCCGGCATGGTGGAGGAGGACGGCGGCAGACGGGGTGGCGGACGGAGGAGGGTGGGGTGGAGAGGGTGTTTTGGCACCCACGGAGTACGAATGGGGAAAAGGGAGGTAGAGAGGAAGGGGGAACCATGTATTCAGGGCGCGCTTGTCTCAAATGCAAGGAAATTTATAAACTTAGCCCCTGTTTCAAATTTCTACTACATCACAGCAACGTCGAGTATTTGCCGGCGAGAGTTTGTTTTTGGCGCCCACCGTGTATGAATATGAATCGGGGAGGGAGTCGATTTCGACCGAGGACACACTGTGTTTTGGCACCCACCGTGTATGAATCTGGGTGAGAGGCGGTTACGTCACGTTTGGGTGAAATTACAAACCTACCGCTATCGAAACCTATAGAAATCCAGCAGATAGGCTTTGTGTGGCAGGGATAGGCAGTAGTGATTTCCATCTCGCAAATTTTGGTTTCGGTCGGTTACTACGATTTCCCCACTTCATTCAAATTTTGCAGAGTGCACATTTACCGTGCCAACTCAATTCGAATCCCGTTTGTATTCTATTTTTTTCGGCGGGATCCATTTTCAATAGGAATTACATTCTATATACATCATTTTTTTATATATACTTTCAAAAGCACAACAAAGAATTCACTCCTTTATATGTATAATATGATTTACAAATACAACGATCTCAAAATCTTAAGGTTGAATTCAAAAAAATTTAACCAAATTATGTTCTACTAAAATGTATGGATCAGTAATATCTACATATTAAATAACATAGATGTGCGTGAATTCATATGAGTATGCATGTTAGATAGATCAATTTTGGTTCGAGTATGGATTACATGTATCAATATCTCGAATTCAAATATTTGAATCCCTTTTTGGTTCACTCCTTTCATGCCCATCTCTCTCGCATGCATGCTCCTTTAGGTAGCAATCACTTCCTTTTCTCCAGCTCACCCGCATGCTCACTTCATGTTTCTCCTATCCTCACAAACATGGTCTCTCGACGTCTCCCTTGAGAAGTGTCACACTCTCCCTATCATTATACATTACACGGTTTTCATTATCTCTCACGTCTCTACTATTCTCTGGTATCACTCGGTGCCTAAGCTTTCTTTTTCACCGCCACACACACAGTCTCCACTCGTCTTTCACTTTGTCTTTCTCTCTATGGGATTCTCTCACACACCCTATATGTCTCTACATATGACTCATACCACTAAAATTACTCTCTCTCTCTCTCTCTCTCTCTCCTATAGACACAATATTTGTTGCGGTCTCCTTTTCGTCTCCACCCCAGACTGACATTATTCATTTGTTTACCGATCAGACAACCCCGACTACCATCTCCTCTCTCTCACACAGACACACACACAACTCCTGCTTCCACTCCCCTTCCCAACTACCGTCTCTCTCTCACACACACAAAACTCTCGCTTTCGCACCCTGACTCGTATTTCTCTCACAAACATTTATCGACTAGCTAGCCTCTAGATAGGTTTATACACCCGCACACTCGTGCTTCCACCATCGCATACATGTCTCTCTCCCGCTCCTTGTATCTATGTAGATTTTTCTTCCCTTCTTGAGACACGCCCTCTCGATTGTGCACACACACACTATCGCCTCATTTTAAGCTGATACCTATCACACACACACTCCTTGTGTCTTTGTCACACATGCACTCCGTCCTCCTCCACTCTCCCTCTCTCTCACACACATGGGCTTTTTGCAACAACTAGCAAGATGCCCATGCGTTGCACAGAACATCAAGATGCATTTGTATGAGTAGTTTATCTTGTGGGGGAAAAGGATGAATGAGGGAAGGCCTTATTTGCAAATGTGGAGAGGGGTGTGGGTATCTTTTTGCAAAATTGCCATAGTTTCCTTCCTATCCGTCAGATATAGATCGGACGACCTATATTGCAGGATGGCAGGCACATGGTCATCACCGACAATGCTTTTTATAAGAGTAGGGATAAAAAATAGAGCTGGTGATGATGGTGGGCCTGCCATCCTGCAATGTAGGTCGTCCGATTTATATCTGACGGATAGGAAGGAAAATATGGCAATTTACCCGCACTCTTCACCACATTTGTAGTTAAGGCCTTCCCTCGTTCATCCTTTTCTCCCACAAGATCTTGATGTTCCATGCAACGCACGGGCAACTTGCTAGTAAGAGTAGAAAGTAGACATATACCACTTCTCGAATCTTGAGACCGACAACATTCCTCCCTTATCTCATCAAAACCGCCAAAGGAATATTTTTTGAGTGAAACATAACATATTTTTAGTGATATACGTATTTCAAAACTAGACTTTTTTTCTATCAAATCGGTGAATATGTATTAATCTACTTTGATCGTGTGGCAACCATTGGCACATTGCTAGTAGTTATTATAATTTTTTGGACACCAGACAAACGTTGAAGTACATATATGAAGAGAACAGGCGCACGCACGCAGTCGGCCTCTCGCTGTCTCGCACACATGAGTGTTACATAAAGGCGACATTAACAAATAAACCCTAAAACCCTAGGTGCACGATTGATGCATTCGCGGGTACCGAGTATGTGGTAGAGCACCTTTGTAGGAATAGTCAGCTCGCGTGATAATTTGATCCGTAGAGTTGATGGTCGGGACCACAGGTGAACAACTTGGAGCGCGGTGGCTCGCCAGTTGCCACAAATCGAGTAGCCACATTTAAAATATGGATTTTTAGTGGGGTTAATTTAATATGCATGCATGACTCTCCTCCCTCCACGCTCGTCCAATCCGTTGTGACCAGCAATATTTCCACCCCTTCGCTCCCCTGTAATTTACTCCAACAAATATGCCCACTTAGTTGTTACTTAACTGCAGGTGCATCGGGTCACTGACATATGGGCCCAACAGGGGTCTGGCCCACATGTCAGTGACACAACTGGACCTGCAGTTAAGTCAGTGCATCTTAGTCCATATCTTACGTAGGTGTGCCATTGCTCGCTATAAATATTGCGCCTCCCACGACATTGCTATCTCCACCCCCTCACGTTCACGTTCATCGCTATCACCTCCCCTACCCTCTCATGTCGACCACCATGGCATCGCCCCTCCCAAGTCCTAGGAGCCCCTTGCTGCACCGCGTGGACGGTCACGTGTCGCCGTTCCGTTCCTCGCCGCCACTAGTCGAGGAGGACGGGTCGGTGTTCCGCTCCTCGCCGCTACGCGACGCATCGCCGTTCCATTCCTCGCCACCACTAGTCGAGGAGGATGTGTCGGTGTTCCGCTCCTCACCGCAACGCGACGCGTCGGTGTTCCGCTCCTTGCCACGACGCGACGCGTCGCCGTTCTATTCCTCGCCGCCACTTGTCGAGGAGGACGCGTCGGTGTTCCGCTCCTCGCCGCGACACGTCGAGGTGGACGTGTCGGTGTTCCCAATCTCGCCAGCATGCGCGCCGGAGGACCCGTCGGCTCCCCGCTACAAGGAGAACACCGTGCCGCCCGCCGAGCCCCCCAGCCTCGAGGAGCTTTGGAAAGAAATGGATGTCGCCTTGTGGGAGGCTTTGCCTCCAGCAGAGCGCGCCAAAATAGAGGCGGAGAAGGAGGCCGAGGAAGAGAAGTGCACCACAGAACAAGCTGCCTGGGAGGCCTATGTCGCGTCCGAGAGAGTTAGGCAATTGGTCTTTGGTAGAAGGCTCGTGCGAGGGCCGTGAGGGTGGCGGAGGACGCCCGTGCCGACGCCCTGACTGCAGTCGGGCCCAAGCGCCTCATCAACGCTTGGAGGTACGTGGACTGGGTGCACGCTTCCAGCGAGGAGGAGTACCTGTTGGCGCCGGATCACCACACCGGTGCGATCGCGCTCGCCCGCTGGCAAGCCGCCAATCAGCACCTCGTGAGTTGCGGGGCTAAGGAAGAGGCGTTGTGTTGGCGCGCTGGGAAACGGCCGCGCACCAGGGCACTCGTGGCGCGTTGCAAGCTCTCCTGCGAGTGCCGTGGCTTTTAGGAGGAGTATAATTTTTGTTTCGTAAGGCGATCTCATTAGTTTTGGGACGCGAATGATAAATCTCGAACGTTTATGAATTTTTAGCGTCCTTAATTAAGTATGTAAAAGGGAAAGTTTTGGAAACCTTGTGTATTCGTACGCATTTTGCAAGTACGTGCATATAGCACAAACTTTACTATATACTATCACACTACACGTCTCTCTCGATATATGCTTGCAGACTGTGCTACTCCCTCCGTCCAGGTCAATAAGTCATCTTTGGTTGTGCACCGTGACCAAGAAGGAGGGAAGACTTATACACCTAGACGGAGGGAGTACTACTATTACTTATGTACTCCCTCCGTCCGGGTTTATTAGGCCTCTCAGCATCACAAGCATGTCCCCTTTTATAAGGCCCCGCGTTGGAAAGGTGCATGCATGCAACCATTTCATTGGTTGTATTGAAAGCTATTGTTGTTGGTGCCATGGCTAGAAAGTTACTACACTTCATGTGTGCTTTTTCATTGGCTGCATGCATGTGAGAGAGTGCAGTGGGAGTGGAATGGAAGAATTAATGTGAGCAAATTACTATGTATCTTGGTCTAAGAGAAGTTGTCTATAGGCCTAATAAACCCGGACGGAGGGAGTACGTGCAAATGCACGTTTTAACATTACGATGCGGTTTTTGTAAAAGTAGAAAAACAACACTAGTCAAGCTTGTGAAACGATTCAATGCAAAACAAATGCAAAAATGCTCGTTTGATTGTTTACTTTTAGCTTGCTTTTCTGTGGTTATTTCTCTGTCGTACTTTGTACGGAGTATCTCACTGGTTGGAAAGCCATGCAAATTCCCAAACCGCTTCCTACACCCCGTATCGAATTTTTTGCCTAACAAGTTGTGCCATGCAATTGGAATTCCAACTTGAGTACTACTACTAGTAGGAGTACCAGGGGCCAGTTCTTTTAGGCTTCTACATTAGTAATCCCATAACTACTACCTCCGTCCTGGTTTATTGGTCCCCATTGTAATATGTGTCAAATTTTGATCATAAATTTAACTAATGAAATGTTAGTGCATGTCACATGCACTACTCCATCCGTCTAGGTGAGTAAGTCATCTTAGGCTGTGCACTGTGACCAAGGAGGAGGAGAAAACGAGAAATGTTAATGTTTATTTGCTAATTAGTAGTATTGCAAGCAATGAACTAACCATTGCATGTCGTGTTTGATATCTCAAGTCATTAAAAGCATGCACACTCTTTATCTCTTATTGATTGATATGTCAAGAAACAAGAAACGAGGTAGAAGTTAATGCACCGCGCCTAAGTGTTTTGGGATTATTTGGTTTTCGTAAGATGACTTACACACCTAGACGGAGGGATTACAATGGTGAGGAATAAACCATTTAAATCTTTGGTCAAACTTTAGCATAAATTACAATGGTGAGGAATAAACCAGGACGAGTAGTAGTTTAGAAGCCCAAATAAATGAGTGAGGCGCCTTATTGTTACTCTCCACTGTGACTAGTCTTGTGGGAAAAGCTGGGGAAGCCGCCAAAAGAACTGGCCCTAGGAGTAGTAGCTAGGGATCGAGTGTGCAAGATGAACCGGAGAAAGTAAATGCAGAGAGATCAAATGCAAAAAAGACGGAGGGATGTGATGGTTGCTTGTCCGCTTATTTTACCGGGCCACTTATTACTGGGAGTGGTTAGGTTTTGTGATATGACGGCTTTACTGCCGCGCCACGAGCGGGGTGAGAGGTGAGACTCCCATGCAGCGCCGCCCTCTACACTTGTACTACATCGGTCGTGGTTTATTAGTCCCCCATTGAATTTGACTGAGGATTTAACTGACAAAATGTTAGTGCATGTCAACAAAAACTATATCATTGGATTCGTATTTGAACATAGTTTTGAATGATATAATTTCAGGTGACATGCATCAGCATTTATCGTACTATATATAATGTTAGTTCAATTTTTGGTCGTACTAATCTATAGTAGTAAGGTGCCCGTGCGTTGCACCGAAGAGTGAAATGCATTGATCGGGGAGTTGTTTATTTTGACAAAGGATGTGGGGGTCATCTCATGTGTAACGGGTATCGATAGGTTTCTTTGGATAATATTTCATCTCTAGAGCTCACAAACATCCGGGTGAAATAGATAAAAAGGTATCTTTTGCAAACAAAAGCGTTCAACTGTTCAACCTGCATCCAAAACTTGTGAAGAAATAACACTTATTGTGCTTTGCAAGAAATGATCTTTAAGAATTAGTTTTTGAGTATCGATTGTTATAGATGTTGGCTACAGATGGCATGGCACTTTCTTATAGTCAACAGTTGGCTATACTATTAAGTAATATTAACCATGCCCTTATACACCTAGACGGAGGGATTAAATCAGGATGACTTGCAAGCGGGCAGAGGAGATGTAAGAAATGGTTCATCGTAAGTCTTTCACCAATACTGTAGTACAAATTCATACATGGAAGATTCTAGACTAAACCATAAACGGATACACTTTTATTCATGCGCGATACTCCAATAGAGCAAGATCCTGCATGGAAGTCTCCACATGCTGAGACATCGGATTACACTGAGCGAAGACTAATGATCAACATTTAACTTGATAATGCGTATGTCCAGGTGAACCTCCTTGGAGTCCCCGTGCACCGCGTCGGCGGGTAAAGGATGCCATGGGTTTTCCAAGTCCACATTGGCGGGATAGTCCCAGCTCCGAGAGTCCAAGTCTGTTCGATGAGGCCGGTGTCGCCGCCCACGCGACCTGGAGGGGTAGTAACACTAACCACGCACCCGTACATCGGCCTCATGTCAGTGTCAGCATCAGCGGCGTCGCCCCTGGTGCACATTACAGAGACGGGGCGGCGGCCAGCGCGGGCCTCGCCGGTGCCCACGATCAAGAGGAAGACGCTGTCGTCCTCTTCCGAGACTAGCAGGCGGCGGTGATCCTCCAGCGACTCCGGCATGGTGAACGGTAGCACGTCTCATACTTGATGTTCTCCGCCAAGGGCCAGCAGTGACTGTTGCACGCATCCGTGAGGTGATGCACCATGTCCACCGGCGAGCCACAAAACGGCATCGGGCACTCATAGCAGTGGACGAAGGGCTCCTTGGAGGCATCGACCAGGCCGTCCATGAAATGGGAGTGGCTGTAGGGGACGTTGCGCCAGTTGAATATATGAGCAAGTTACTATGAGATTTAATCCGAATAAGCACAAAATAAATCATGAGTTCTACCATGATTTCGAACAGGAAGGACAGAAACACATACGGTGCAACGGGTGCAGCACCGTTGGTGTTGAGGTTGTCGCCCATGTCTAAACACCACGTAGACACGGTCTTTGAGCACGGTTCGTAGTCGTTCCACGGTCGGGCATTGAAGTTTGTAACTATTTTAGATTAGAATATACTACTCCTTTGGTGCTAGTAGTAGAGCAGAGTCCTACTCTACTACTCTACTCAAGCAAGCTAGGGCATAGCACTGTAGGGAGTACCAGTACTGTGATCACTCAAGCAAGTTGTCTGGCATCGACATGACCCTACGCTCCTGGTATGTGTCTCGTAAGTCAAGCGGCATGCTGTAGTCATCATCACCTGTCCACTTCCCGCAGCACATATTCTCTTCTCCATCTTTGTCCGCACATAATATCGTCCAATCTTCCATCCCCGCTAAGGCGCCTCCCCCCTCGTCCGAAACCCAAGCACTAACAATGGAAGAACTGAGCAGCGTCCGCCAAAAGATTGGCTAGAATTCGCTCCCCACAGAGGTAATCAAGCTCATTGTTTTGCGTGTGGACAATCTCAGTACCATGTCGCTCGCCGCGTGCTCGTCGGGGTTGTACCGTTTACTCAAAGCCCTCAGGCCGGAGCTTTTAAAGCCAGATCCTTGCTTGCTGATGCTGCCTGATCTTCAGAAACGGCGTGTCACGCAGCATAACGATCATAGGGTGGCGAGCACCAACCCCCTTGACTGCGATCCGATCCCCGTCAGCATCAACTACATTAATGGTATGTACTGGGTCGACATGAACATGTCTTGGATGGTGCTCGTCGCCGGTCACGGCAGCTGGATGCTCGTGGAGGTCTACACCCGGCGATTGATCCCCCTTCCTTCGATTAACACTGCACTGCTTTGGCACCGCGGCCCAGAATACTCAGAATCTTACAGTAGCCAACATGATACCAAGTTTGATTTGCTCAAGGTTGTAATTTGTTGGAAAAATGAGCAAATTACTACGAGATTTAATCCGAATAAATAGGAAATAGATCATGACAGCAATAGCAGAGATTAAACTAATCATGCGAACTAGCATAGTAGATGAACAGATCACATCTAGGGCACATACTAGAAACATGAATTCTACCACGATCTCGAACAAGAAGGATAGAATAACATACGGTGCAACGGTTGCAGCACCGCCGGTGTTGACGTTGTCGCCCATGTCGTCGGGGATGAGGTTGCCGAGGTCGGGGAAGAAGTCATCGTTCGTGAAGTCGTCGCTGCCAGCAGTCGCGTGATTGCGCTCCCCAAAAATCTGATCGCCCCTCTCCCGTACAGGATCACGAGAGGCGGTGTTCCGGAGGCCTGCTATCCCTTCTCCTGGTGCACGCCGAAAGGAGGGATGGAGAAGACTTGCTTGGCGGCGCAATGGTCTGGAACGATGGTGAGAAACCATACGAAGCGGCGGCGGCTAGGGTAGACGTCTGCCTGACTATATAGTGCAGGTCGGGTAGGTCGTGGGAGTAAACCCCACGTCCGAGTCATCACGATCCAAAAGAATCGGAAACGGTTCAGTAATTAACGTGTCCATTAATTATTAATTAATGACTCATTAATTTTTCCCGAGTAGCAAAAAAATAGACAACATGCATAGCTCTGTCCTCGGCTCGGCTCAATCCCGCAACCCGCGGCGCGTCGTGACGAGGCGTGGCATGGTGAGGCGAGCGAGGAGGAGGAGCGCGCGTGTAGGTCTCCTCTTCTCATGCTCATACAAGTGGTAGAAGAGCTCACCTTATAAAGAGGTGCAACTCTCTCTCAACTTCCGGGGTGGGACTAAACTTTAGTCTCACTCACTCCACTCACATGTGTGCATGAATGGGCCAAGAGAATTTCAGAATTTTAGTTGGGCTTTGGGCCAAAGGCCTACTAGCAAAATTCCAACATAATCTGCCAAGTGCCCACAAGATCTGTGAATTATAAAGACTTCAGGCTAATTGCGTTCTTCAACCGCGGTCTCGCCTATCTGATAGGTCACTGCGGTAAGTGGATAAATCTACACGTCCATCGCAGGATCATACATCCTCCATGGTTCTCTAATGCCATTGAACACAAGGGCTTCATTTACGCTGTCGACTCCTTCTATGGTTGGATGTATTGCTGGCCTACTCCAGTCATCGCTACAAACGGCTGTTACAATAGTATGTTACTTTCCTATGATATCATGATGGCTTGCTTATATTACTGTCAACATTTCCTGAAAAAATATTCATGATCATAACATGCTGTTCTTAAGATTGAGTAAATCAAGAGCCCTTTTTTATTTGACTCCAACTTGATATGATGTTGTAGGCCTCCTGGTGTCCCTACCCTTCCTAATCCAAGAATCTTTCAAAGAAAAGCGGCATGGCAGTTGCAGGTGGTTCCTGGCTCGATCAGACGATGGCGAAAGATTGATGATCGTTCGCGCGTACCGGACGTGTTGTTTCGCGGAATACAATCACAGTCACTGCAAGGTCTTTGAGCAGGATCCCAGCTTCTCTAGGCCTTCAGGAATTTTTGACTGGAGGCTGGTAAGTAGCCTTGGTACACGCTCTCTGTTTATCGGACTAAATTACCTGATTAACCAGGAGATAACCAACGGTAAGGATCATGATGGCAGCGTGGTTTCGTTCATCAAGCAAAACTGTGTGTACACAGCGTACCATGCTTCTCTGCATGCACCATACCCTGATATGTGCCGCCACGCTCTGCAGTCCAAAGTAGGAGAGAGGGTCGCAAGTATCAGACTTCGACCTGCTGGCTGGAGTTTCCCCCGTCAGGCACCCATCTGGTTCAAGCCGTCAGCCAATCTCGACAACTTACTAAATAGTAACATATAACTGAGCCAGTTAGTTAGATGCGTACACTTGGTGTAGTAGGATCTTTATTTAGTTTGATGCATACACTTGTTCTTTTTTGGTAGCCCTTTTGTAATGATGGCTGGTGTTTGGTTTGGAAGAGAGAGCTGCGTCTTCACTCTTCTGGCCTGCTTACTACTTCTGTTGCACCCCCAGCCCTGGTTGCTGCTGCTCTTTTCAATGTACAATCAGTAGTATATTTCGTCTGTTGGTTGAATAAATGTGTTGTTAGAACGACAAACACAATGTTTTGGAAGTCGTTGCACGGTTCGATCCTTTAGTGCCCCGTACCATACGCAGCGCATACTATTTTTCGTACGGAACACATTTTCCACTTGTTGATAACATGCAGCCCACTGATGAAGGCCCAATAGAGAAGCCCATAATTAACTGGAAGGGAGGCTCTCACATGAATCCGGCCCAGGTACATGCTCATGGTCCCTTAAACATAAATAAGTAAATAAATAAACAAATAAAGCTAAATGCTCATGCACCAGTTCTTTGGGAAAATAGGTAGCCCAGTATTTCTTTTTGAAGAATACCCAAGCTAGGCCTATTTGTTTTCTCTGAATTACTGGGCTGCAAATCTTTCAAGACAAGGAGGGATGCATTCCGGCCTGGCTTAAGTGTATGGTCAATGTCTGTTAAAAGTAACATCAAAAGGGGTTGAAAATTCCAAAAAAATTATAGCAAATGGGATATAAGTTTCTTTTTTTGTTTTTGTTCTTCACTGATATCTTATACGTATTTCATCGGATTTAACATGACATAGTACTAATTTATTTTTAAATTTGTTTTTGTATGGCTATTAACTTTCGGATTAAGAATATTTCGTTCCCCAGCAAAAATTTGTGTTTTTTTCAAAATTTCCCACATATTTAGTTAATTTTTTGACCCTGGTACTGACCAGAAAATGGCCAGCAATTCTAAAAATGGAAAACGGGCTGCAATAAATTCCATATGAATTAGAAAATGAGTAAAAATTATAAAAATAATAGCAAATGGGCTGTACATGCCACAGATTTCGAGGCTGACTTGTTTACGCAAGACTTTGTCAGTGAACACACGATTCTAGCAGCAGTGACTGTTGGATGTCCATCCAACGACCGACGTGCTTCTTCAATCTCTGATCTTCCTGCTCCAGCCGCCTAAACTAGTGCCGGGGGACTGTCTGCTCCCTCCTCTTGTGGCCCGCTGTGATGCCGCACAGGCTTCCCCGGCCCACATTACTCCCTCCGCTGGCCTGGCCGCACGCAATCAACTGCCTCCTTATTACGTGAAAAAAATGATTCCTCCCACTAACATCTGGGGCGCACCGGTTGGGAGGCTGACCTATGGGCCTACTAAGTTGACGCGTACGCAGGGCTTGTCAACTTAGTCAACAAACGATTCTAGCAGCAGTAACCGTTGGATTTGAATCAAACGGTCCTGCTGCTTCTTCAATCGCTGCTCTTCTTGCACCAGCCGCCCAAACCAGCGCCAGGGAGACCGCCTGCTCCTGCCTCCAGTGGCCGGCTGTGCTGCCGTTGAGCCTCATCGCCCCCTACTACTCCCACCGCTAGCCAAGCCCTGCGGTGACGGCAGCCTCACAACGCAGCCGAACAAGTGAACCCTCGTACTCCTCTCCGTGTGAGCATCCACTGCCGCATCTTCCCCGGCTCCGCGCCATCCCCTTCCTAGGCCTCGCCGTCGTCCACCGCCTTGGTGCTCTTGGTGCGGCATGGTCAACGACATTCCATCGGAAGAGTACTGTACATGGAGAGGCTGACAGCTGGGTCCATGGCCATAGCCCGCTTTTTTTGTGATTTGCCAAGTAAGTCGCTTTGTCAGGCCTGTTGGGCTGCAAATCTTTCAAGACGAGGAGAGCTTTCATTCGGCTGGCCGAGAAAATGGCCCATCAGTAATGAGAAATGGGTTGTACATTTTTAAAACACATCAAACCAACAATTAGTTTCAAATATATTTTTTTCATTTCGAGATTTTAAATTACATTAATTTTTATGCATGGAGAATTTGTTGGATTTTATATTGATATACATTTATTTTTAAAATCAGTTTGAATGTGAGTCGAAATTTCGGGATTAAAAACAGTTCGGACCGCACCGAAATATGCAAAATTTCGTATAATTTTTTAACCGTGGCCACAATATGGGCTGTAATGCTAACAAAAAGAATATGGGCTCAAAAAAGCTTAATAATTAGCAAATGGGCTGTAAATTATTACAAATAATAGCAGATGGGCTGTATGCTCTTTTCCACAGATTTGAGGCTTTCCTATAAAAAGGTTGACGCACAAGCAGTGACTGTTGGATGGCCATCCAACGGCCGTCGTGCTTCTTCAATCTCTGCTCTTCCTGCTCCAGCCGCTCAAACAAGCGCCGGCGTGACTGCCTGCTCCCTCCTCCCCGCGGCCGGCTCCGCTGGAGCGCAGGCCTCACCGCCCCACTGTACTCCCATCGCTGGCCTAGCCATCCCTCTACCCACGCACATCTGTTGTTATTCTCCGGCGACGGCAGACGAACCACTAAACCCTCGTACAGTCGTACTCCCTATTGATGCACTCCCCTCCACGTGGGAAACAACTGCCGAGTCTTCCCTGCCTCCGTGTCGTTCCCTACCTAGGCCTCGCTGTCGTCCACCGCCCTGGTGCTCTCGGCGCAGCCTGGTCAACGTGGTCAACGACCGACATGCATCTGAAGTGGATTGTACATGGAGAGGCCGACAGCTGGGTCCACGGCCGCACGCAAGGAAATGCCACCTTATTACGCGCAAAATAATGATTCCTCCACCTGACATCAGGGACCCACCGAAAGGGCCTCTGTATTTCGCGAAAAAAACATTACCGCCGCTGACAGCTCGGACCCACCAGCTATATCTTCGCACGCAAGGAAGTGCCTCCTTATTACGCACAAAAAAATGAATACTCCCCTATTAGCTGGGACCCAGTATAGTGGCAGGCTGACTTGTGGGCCTACTAAGTTGACGGGGACGGAGGGCTCTGTCAACTTAGTCAATATGCACGATTCTAGCTCCAGTGACCGTATGATGTCCATCCAACGGCCGTAGTGCTTCTTCAACCTCTGGTATTCTTGCTCCAGCCGCCCAAACCAGCGCCGGTCGTGCCTCGTGCTCCTGCCTCCCGTGGCCGGCTGCAATGCGGCAGAGGCCTCACCGTCCCCTACTACTCCCACCGCTGGCCAGGCCATCCCTCTACTCACCCACACCGCCTGTTATTCTGCGGCGACGGTAGCCTCACACCACAGCGAACCAGTGAACCCTCATACGCCTCTACGCATGGGCATCCACTGTCGCGTCTTCCCCAGCTCCGCGTCGTCCCCTTCCTAGGCCTCGCCGTCGTCCACCGCCCTAGTGCTCTCGACGCGGCGTGGTCAACGTGGTCAAGGAACGGCTTCCATCGGACGTAGACTGTACATGGAGAGGCTGACAGTTGGGTCCACGGCCGCAGCAAGGAAGTGCCTCCTTATTACGTGCCAAATAATTATTCCTCCACCTGACAGCGGAGACCCACCGGACGGGCCACCGTATTTTGCGAAAAAATGTTTCCCCCCTGACTGCTGGGACCCACCAGCTACATCTTCACACGCAAGGAAGTGCCTGACAGTCGGGACCCACCTGGTCGAAGCGTACGTAGCGTTGTTATTCTGGTCGCGAACGTGTACGTACATATATACTGGTGGATGTAGAGGCGCGCACGTGTCTAGTAGAGGCGCGCATGTAGCATGTACACGTACGTACAGCGGCCAGGGTGCAAGAAAGAAAATACGGCCACATATGTGTACATACGGGTGGGGTCTCGAACGCCTACTCGCGCATACGTACAGCCAGGGCTCGTGTACATGGCTGGGTCGGAACGAAGAAACATCATCGTCGTCATGTTCATGGGGAGGCAACGGAATGCGTCGTGTTCATTGGGTGGCAATGAAATGCGTCGTGTTCATGGGGAGGCAACGGAATGCGTCGTGTTCATCGGCAGGCAACGGAACACGTAGGAGCCAACCGGCTAGGTCGGAACAGAATGCGTGGTCGTGTTCATCGGGAGGGCTTGGATGGAACAGGCGATGGAAACGAGGCCTGGCGTACTGCAAAACGGAGGAAATAGACCTCCTACATTCGGAACGGGGTCCTGTTGATTGGGAGGGGTGTGGCGTACCGCAAAACGGAGGAAACAGACCTCCTAAAGTCAAAACGGGGGTCCTGTTGATCGGGAGGGGTGTGGCATACCGCAAAACGGACGAAACGGACCTCCTCTGGTCGAAATGGGGGTCCTGTTGATCGGGAAGGGGTGTGGCATACCGCAAAACGGACGAAACAGACCTCCTACGGTCGAAACGGGGGTCCTATTCATCGGGAGGGGTGTCGCGTACCACAAAAGGGGACTCCATGGGATACTGTTCATCTCCACCGTCGACCTCCTCCAGCCTCCACGGGCTACCGTCGACCTCCTCCAGCCTCCACGGGCTCCTGTTCATCCAGCCTCCACCGCGCGCTACTCCACCGGCTACTGTTCAACCACCCCTCCACGGGCACCCCTCCACCGTCTACTGTTCATCCAGCCCTCCACACCACGGGGTCCTGTTCATCCAGAGGCAACGCCACCGCTCACTATTCATCCCCCCCCCCGCGCGCAATGCTCACTGTTTATCCAATCGATCGGCTTCCGTTAGCAGCAGTAGCGAAGGAATCGCTCAATCGGGTTCAGTTAACAGCCATCGATCGATCGCTCGGGTTCAGTTAATAGCCATCGGTCGATCGCTCGGGTTCAGTAACGCGTAGCCTGCAGTGCAATCGCTCGGGTTCAGTTAGAGCCCAACGCCTCGCTCGGGTTCAGTTAGAGCCAATGCCTCGCACACACGCGCGTACGTGTACGAGAGAAACGCGCATCGCTCGGCCCCCGACCTCCCACCATATCCGGGAACTCCCCGAAATTTTCCTCCCCCTCGCTTCTACCATGGGTTTTTCCGTCATGGACGACCCAAAGAATGTCATGCAGCTGCGTCCCCGGCCCGCCTAGGACGAAAAGCCCATTTTCTGTCATGATTTTTTGTCATAGAAGTAGGAGTCCACCACATCTATGATGATACCGGGTTTTGTCACAATTATCGTCATAGAAGTGTCATATGTATGACATAATTTTTTTTCGTTCGGCCCAAAATGTCACGGATGTGTCTTTTTTTGTAGTGTCTTTCGCCAATATTTTTTATGTATTCCAAAAATATTCTCCGTAAATTTTCAGGTCATTCCGAGAACTTCTATTTCTCCAATGTATCTATAATTTTTTATTATTCCATGCTATTATATTATCTGTTTTGGATGTTTTATATGCATTACTATGATATTTTATATTGTTTTGGGACTAACCTATTAACCTAGAGCCCAGTGTCGGTTCCTGTTTTTTCCCTGTTTTTGAGTTTCGTAGAAAAGGAATACCAAACGGAGTCCAAACGGAATAAAACCTTCGCGATGATTTTTCTTGGACCAGAAGACAACAAGGAGACTTGCAGATGAAGTCGGAGGAGCGACGAGGCAGCCACAAGGACGGAGGGCACGCCCAGGGGGTAGGGCGTGCCCCCACCCTTGTGGGCCCCTCGTGCACTCCCTGACCTAATTTGTTCGCCTATATATTCCCATATATCACCAAACCAACAGAGGCATCCACGAAAACACTTTTCCACCGTCGCAACCTTCTGTACCCATGAGATCACATCTAGGGACCTTTTTCGGCACCCTGCCAAAGGGGGATTCGATCACGGAGGGCTTCTACATCAATTCTATTGCCCTTTTGATGAAGCATGAGTAGTTTACCACAAACCTACGGGTCCATATCTAGTAGCTAGATGGCTTCTTCTCTCTCTTTGATTCTCAATACAATGTTCTCCTCGATGTTCTTGGACATCTATTTGATGTAGTACTCTTTTGTGGTGTGTTTGCCGAGATCCGAAGAATTATGGATTTATGATCAGCTTATCTATGAATATTATTTGAATCTTCTTTGAATTATTTTATGCATGATTTGATATCTTTGTAATTCTCTTCGAACTATCGGTTTGGTTTGGCCAACTAGATTGGTTTTCCTTGCAATGGGGGAAGTGGTTAGCTTTGGGTTCAATCATGCGGTGTCCTTCCCCAGAGACAGTAGGGGCAGCAAGGCACGTATTGTATTGTTGCTATCAAGGATAAAAAGATGGGGTTTTCATCATATTGTTTGAGTTAATTCCTCTACATCATGTCATCTTGCTTAATGCGTTACTCCATTCTTTATGAACATAATACTCGAGATGCATGTTGGATAGCGGTCGATGTGTGGAGTAATAGTAGATGTGAATCATTTCAGTCTACTTGACACAGACGTGATGCCTATGTTCATGATCATTGCCTTACATATTGTCATAACTTTGCGCTCTTCTATCAATTGCTCGGCAGTAATTTGTTCACCCACCGTATTATTTTCTATCTTGAGAGAAGCCTCTAGTGAAATCTATGGCCTCGGGGTCTATTTTCCATCATATAAGTTTCCGATCTACTATTTTGTAATCTTTTACTTTTCGATCTATAAACCAAAAATACAAAAAATATTTACTTTACCGTTTATCTATCTCTATCAGATCTCAAGTAACTGTGAAGGGATTGACAACTCCTTTATCGCGTTGGGTGCAAGTTGTTTGATTGTTTGTGCAGGTATTCGGTGACTTGTGTGTTATCTCCTATTGGATTGATACCTTGGTTCTCAAACTGAGGGAAATACTTATCTCTACTTTCCTGCATCACCCTTTCCTCTTCAAGGGGAAAACCAACGCAAGCTCAAGAAGAAGCAGTAATACAACATCACAAGAAGCTTCATGTGACTAATGAGTTTAGTCACATTATCTTGTATTACGGAACGAGTAAAGAGACTTGCCTGTAACGAGATTGAACTAGGTATGGAGATACTGACGATCAAATCTCGGGCAAGTAACATACGCCGGACAAAGGGAATTGCATACGGGATTGACTGAATCCTTGACATCGTGGTTAAACAGATAAAGATCTTCGTGGGATATGTAGGAGCCAATATGGGCATCCATGTCCCGTTATTGGTTATTGACCAGAGAGGTGTCTCGGTCATGTCTACATGATTCTCAAACCTGTAGGGCGGCACACTTAATGTTCGTTATTGCTAGAGTAGTATTGGGATATTAGTATTGGTGACCAAAGGTTGTTCAGAGCCCCGAATGAGATCTCGTACATCAAGAGGAGTTCCGGAATGTCCCAGTGGTAAAGATTTATATATGGGAAGTTATTTTTAGGGTACTGGTAACGTTCGGGGGTATAAGGGCATCGTACAGTGGTCACCGAAGGGTTCTGGGGGATCACCAGTGGGTCCCACCACTCCCAGAGGCCAACATGGGCTGAGGGGAGGCACCTTAGCCTAGTTGGGCCAGACGCACCAGCCCCCTTGGGCCCATGTGGCTAGGGGGGACCCTGAGCGGGGAGGGCGCCCCACTTGCCTTAGGGGGCAAGGACTCCACCTGGCCGCCACTCCCTCCCTTGGAGGAGGGGCTAGGGCTGGCAACCCGTCCCCCTCGCCCCTACATATAGTGGGGGTTAGGGAGGGCAGCCGCGCCCCTTCCTTGGCGTAGCCCCTCCCCCTCTCTCCCACCACCTCCTCCCAGTTTGGATTGGTGAAGCCCTGCTGGTGCTCCACCATCACTACCAGGTCATCGTGCTGGCTGTGATCCCAACTACTTCTCCCCCTTTGCTTGGTGGATCAAGGAGGAGGAGACACCATCGAGCCGCACATGTGCTAAACTTGGAGGTGTCATCCATTCGGCAATAGATCGGTTGGATCGTGATTGGATCACATAGAATATGACTACATCAACCACATTTTATACGCTTCCGCTTTCAGTCTACAAGGGTACGTAGACACACTCCCCTCTTGTTTCTATTCATCTCATAGATTAGATCTTGGGTGTTTGTAGAATTTTTTTGATTTTCATGCTTCGTTCCCCATTAGTGGTATCAGAGCTAGGTCTATGCGTAGATGTGTATGCACGAGTAGAACACAAAGAAGTTGTGGGCGTTGATGTTCAGATTGCTTACCTCCTTTGTTATTTATGGATTCGGGGGTATTGTGGGATGAAGCGGCCCGGACCAACCTTACTTGTCCTCGCACAAGAGATCGATTCCACTAACCGACATGCAACTTGTATTGCATAAAAGTGGGTGGAGGTGTTTGTCTCTCCCACCTTAGTTGAATCTGATTTGACAACAGCGGTCCTTGTAGAAGGTTAAAAGGCAGCTTGTATATCACTGTTGTGTTTTTTTGTAGATAAGAACGGTTCTTATAGTTTTCCCTAGCAGCCACATAAAAATTGCAACAACAATTAGAGGACGTCTAACTTGTTTTTTGCAGGGCATGTTGTGATGTGGTATGGCCAAAATGTGATGTGATATATGTTGATGTATGGGATGATCATGTTTTGTAATAGGTTCACAACTTGCATGTCGATGAGTGATACATCTCCAATGTATCTATAACTTTTGATTGTTCCATGCTGTTATGTTATCATTCTTCGATGTTTTACAATAATTTTATAGCAACTTTTTATCATTTTTTGGGACTAACCTATTGACATACCGCCAAGTGCCAGTTGCTGCTTTTTGCTTGTTTTTTACTTCGCGGAAAATCAATACCAAACGGAGTCCAAACTCAGCGAAACTTTTTAGAGATTTTTTGGACCAGAAGGCACAAGTTGGGCCAAGGAAGTACCAGAGGGGGCTCCGAGGGGAGCACAACCCCAGGCGCGCCTTGGGTTGTGCCCACCTTGGCCGCCTCCCGCACCGCCTCTTTGCTCTATAAATACCCCAAAAATCCAAAAACCCTAGGGGAGTCCACAAAACACAATTCCAGCCGCCGCAAGTTCCAGAAACCACAGATCCAATCTAGACACCATCACGGAGGGGGTTCATCATCCTCATTGGTGCCTCTCCGATGATGCGTGAGTAGTTCCTCTCTTTATTTTGATTCTCAATACAATGGTCTCTTGGATATCTATTTGATGTAACTCTTTTTGCGGTGTGTTTGTTGGGATCCGATGAACTTTGAGTTTACGATCACATCTGTATTTCATCCATGAAATTTATTTGAGTTTCTTTGATCTCTTGTATGCATGATTACTTATAGCCTCGTATTTCTTCTTTGAATCTTTGGTTTAGTTAGGTCGACTAGATCAATTTTTCTTGCCATGGGAAGAGGTGCTTTGTGATGGGTTCGATCTTACCGTGCTCAATCCCAGTGACAGAAGGGGACATGACACGTATGTATCATTGCTATTAAGGATAACAAGGTGGGGTATATTCCTACATGAATAGATCTTGTCTACATCATGTCATCGTTCTTATTGCATTACTCCGTTTCTCCATGAACTTAATACACTAGATGCATGCTGGATAGCGGCCGATGTGTGGAGTAATAGTAGTAGATGCAGGTAGGAGTAGGTCTACTAATCTTGGACATGATGCCTATATAATGATCATTGCCTGGATATCGTCATGATTATTTTAAGTCCTATCAATTGCCCAACAGTAATTTGTTTACCCACCGTATGCTATTTCCCTCGAGAGAAGCCACTAGTGAAATGTACGGCCCCGGGTCTCTTCTTTATCTTATTCGTCTTCGAGATCTATTTTTATTTGCTTTTATTTTCAGATCTATATTTCTAAAAAAAATTACCTTGCTGCACTTTTTTCCATTTATTTTATTTTGCGTTTATTAAAGATCTATTTATCCAATCTATCATAATATTTCTCCCGTCTACGTGACAATTTCTGGCACTGTTACCCGAAAGGGGTTGACAACCCCTTCAACACGTTGGGTTGCAAGTATTTGTTCCTTGTGTGGAGGTACCGTTTACATAGTGTTGCTTGGTTCTCATACTGGTTCAATAACCTTGGTATCATCAGTGAGGGAAATACCTACTGTAGCTGTGCTGCATCATCCCTTCCTCTTTGAGGAAATACCAACGTAGTTCAAGTGACATCAAAAGGAATTTCTGGCGTTGTTGCCGGTGAGACATCATCAACATCTATCAGGTTCCTAATCACAAATCTCATCTCCTTGCAATTTACAGTATTTGCCATTTGCCTCTCGTTTTCATCTCCCCCACTTCACAAAAATGTGTCGTTTTATTCGCCCTCTTTTTCGTTCGTCGCTTTTTCTTGTCAGATCTGTCTTTTTGTGCAATCTTGTTTGCTACCTCTGCTTGTGTTACCACGTGCCTTCTATTTGCTTGCATCTTAGTTTGCTAAAAATCTATTGATATGGATCCTCATCCGCTTGCTAATCTTTTCAAAAGATCTGAATATGTTGAACCAATTGCTAGTGAGTTGAGTGCACTTGATTATCTCTATGAAGTTTTGCTTGACATTCATGAATCTGAAAATTGTGATGAAGAAATTTGTGAAGTGATTCATCATAGCTCCTTGAATGAAAACCATGATTGAATGATTTTACTATAAATTATGTTAATGTAAATTGTACTAATAATATGCAAAACCCCAAGCTTGGGGATGCTAATTTTGCTATGTCCACTACTTATTGCAATGATCATGATTGGGGTGATTCTTTTTATGATCTTGAAAATGTGTTTATGCCTCATGATGAATATGATATTGTTAATAATGTTTGCAATAATATTGAAAGTGGGTTTGGAAGAGTGTCAACTTTAGGTATTAGTGATCCCACTACTTTGGAGAATTATCAATCTTGTCAATTGTTTGATAAAAGTGGATTTGGAGAGATCATGGCTTTATTTGATGATAATCCCACTATATTGGAAGAGTGTCAACTTTGCATGCATGTGGATCATGTAGGAAATATATTATGTGATAGCTATATTGTTAAATTTGAATATGATCCCACATATAATTATTATGAGAGAGGAAAATATTGTGGTAGAAATTTTCATGTTACTAAATTACCTCTCATTATGTTGAGATTGCTTTTGCTTCTTTCTTCTTCCTTGCATATGCTTGTTTTTGCGTGCCTTGATAACTTGTTTTCTTATGAAATGCATATGCATAGGAAGCATGTTAGACTTAGACTTATTTTCCACATGCTACATGATGCTCTCTTCATGTTTCAGTTACTATCTTTCATGTGAGCATCATTAAAATTATTATGCCTAGCTAGGGGCATAAAACAATAGCGCTTGTTCGGAGGCAACCCAATGAATAAAATTTATTTTTGAATTTTTCTTTCTGGTCTTGAGTGTTTGCACAATTATTCCTCTATTATGATTGTGTTTTTATATTTAATTAGTGTTTGGGCCAAGCAAAGCCTTTGGGATTATGTTGGGTGATAGTTGATTTGATCTTGTTGGAAAACAGAAATTTTTGCGTCCAGTAAAAAAAATTTGAAAAATCACAGAAGTGACGAAAGATTCTGATTTTTTTACACAAGATTGATATAAAAATTTCCTACATCGTCCTAAGTTTTCAGAATTTTTGGAGTTAGAGAAGTATA
Organism: Triticum aestivum; assembly: GCF_018294505.1. Lineage (NCBI taxonomy): Eukaryota > Viridiplantae > Streptophyta > Magnoliopsida > Poales > Poaceae > Triticum > Triticum aestivum. The sequence goes on from NC_057797.1 coordinate 502,116,327, forward strand.
CGAAGTTTTCAGATTGCTACATATTGTTCTATTTTTGACAGATTCTGTTTTTTGTTGCATTGTGTGCTTATTTTGATGAATCTATGGGTTGTATCGGGGAGTATGAGCCATAGAAAATTTGGAATACAGTAGATACTCCCTCCGTCCCAAAATTATTGTCTTAGATTTGTCTAGATATGGATGTATCAAGTCATGTTTTAGTATTAGATACACCCGTATCTAGATAAACAATTTTGGGACGGAGGGAGTATAATGCAATAATGAAATATGAATGGGTTTGTATCAGTACTTAGAGTAGTGATTTTCTTTGTTATACTAATGGATCTCACAAAAAATTTGTTGAGTTTTGTGTGATTGAAGTTTTCATGTTTTGTGTGAGATCACGATGGATAAATGAATAAGGAGTAAGAAGAGCCTAAGCTTGGGGATGCCCCATGGCACCCCAAGCCATTATCCAAAGAGAAACAAGTAACTAAGCTTGGGGATGCCCCCGAGTGGCATCCCCTGTTTCTTCTGATGAACATCGGTATTTTACTTGGAGCTATATTTTTATTCATCACATATCATGAATTTTACTTGGAGCGTCTTGTGTTATATGAGTCTTTGCTTCTTTTGCTTTTTAGTTTAAGTAAAGTATCCTTGCTGGACACACCTATTTGGGAGAGCCAAAATATTACTATGATTTTTTAGAATTGCTCTATGTGCTTCACTTAAATTTTTTGAGCTATGGAATTGCTCTAGTGCTTCACTTATATTTGTTTGAGCACGGTGTGCTTTATTATTTTGGAAGAAATGCTCTCATGCTTCACTTAGATTTATTTGAGAGTTAGTAAATTTTTTTGAAGAAATTCTCTCATGCTTCACCTATATTATTGTGAGAGAATAATTTTTTTATGTTCAAGTTCTTCACTTAGATTTGTTTGAGCTATCAAAAGCAACATATGAAATTAGTCACAAAGTGATAGATATTCAAGAGGGATATAATAAAAACTTTGTGGTATTATTTTTCCGTTCTAAGCAAATTTGTATGTGCCATCTCTAATTTTCAAAATAAATTTCCATTTTGTGTGCTCATACCATCCACGAAATGGTAGGGGGTTGCTAATATTTTCCAGGCTAGATGTGTTATTCTCAAGATGAGTGTTTATTCACTTGTCATTGCACGAGAGTACGACAAAGGTATTAGGGATGCCCAGTCCCGAAATGAAAAATGAATTTACTTTATGTTATCAAATAATAAATTCCTTGGAAAGTGTTGGTATGGACGGCACCCGTGGATTCCGTTAGCCGTGGAATGTGAAAGTATGGTGGAAAAAGGAATAAACTTTATTTTTTGTTTGGGAACCACCTATGATATATCTAGCATTGAAAGTATTGGGAACTACTCGATCGTTTTCGTTGGCAGGAAAGGCATGTGTCGTGGGAGTAAGTCTGATAGTAAGGATAGGGGGTACGAAGGATGAGGCAAGGTCCTAGCTATGGCGAGGTTGTACACACGAGTTTTACGAGTTCAGGCCCCTCTCGGAGGAGGTAACAGCCCTACGTATCGGTGCCTTGAGGCTTGTCGACTGGAATATGTGTGTGAGCAACAGGGGGTCTGAACCCTTGTGCCAGAGGAGGGGGTGGCTTATATAGAGTGCGCCAGACCCCTCCAGCCCTCAGTTACATAGGGTTCAATGTAAGTTAAGGCAGAGGCATTAAAGGTAACGCCTGCTTTAATAGCTATTAATGACCTTTAAGACCACAGAGTGAACGCCTGTCCGTTCTTATCCTGGGGTGGCTTTAGATCTTCTGTACTCCGAGTGGTTCTTTGTACGGTCAAGTGACTCTATCTTGGTCGAGTGGAATTGGGGTATCCGAGTGGAATAGCTAGTCGAGTGGCTTGCACTCCAAGGTGATTTTAGTCGGTATCTTCTGTTGTACTTCAAATTTCTTTGACTCTCGGGCAATGTCCTTGGGTAGGGCGTCTAGGTCAGGCCTATGACCCTACCCTAAGTACATGGCATCGTCATTAGCCCCCGAATGGATTGAGGTCCGAGTGAAGTAAGGTTGACGTTGTTTTCGATTCGATTCTATGCTTCGGAGGCATTTCATCAGAGTCTGGAAATCGTACTGGAACTTTAACCTTGCGTCAATCGCCTTGATCGATTATGTGGTCGTCGAGTGAATTATGTCGTAAATCTTCGAGTGAATTAGAGTGTGAAATATTTGGTGCGATTGATTGCTCTGCGGTTCCCGGATCTCACGGGATTCGAAAATTTGGAGAAGCGCGCGGGACGGAGCGTGGCGCAGTAAGCGGAACAGATAGACAGGGGCCCCTTGATTTCCATGCCATCTTTTTCACCATGTATCATGCGAGCGTCTGCTGCAGAATGTGATAAGATCGCTTGGGCCCACCGATCAACCACTCGGAAGCAGCCGCATAAAGAACGCTCGGGCCGATGCAATGCACAGTGCTCCTCATTCGGTCCTCTTCTCCTTTGCTTCTCCACTGCGCATCTCTCTTCTCTCAATGTTTCTGTATAGTCCACGTGCGCTCCGCCACCATGGGGAAGGACAAGATTGCGACCCTGGAGCGTGCGAAGAAGGTGTCAGCGGCGGTGAAAGGCAAGAATACGGCTCGGGGGTCGTTGTCGCAGTCCGGTCTGCCGCCTGGTTGGATATAGGGGGACTGGATCCGCTCCACCGTCATGCAGGAAGATTTGGAGAGGCTCGCCGAGGACGGTATGATTGTTGACAAATCTTGGAGGTTGCTGGAGGGGGAATCCGAGCCCCAGCCATGCGAGGGTGAGTGTGTCCTCCTCACCACCCATGTCGATCGAGGTTTTTCTCTTCCCTCACATCCGTTCTTTCGGGGTTTCTTGAACTTTTTCAGTGCCCAGATTCACCATTCCCCCCAACACAATCACATATCTTGCTGGTACATCTCTTTGTGCACAAACTTTCTGGGCTGGCAACCACACTTGGGTCTGTTCAAGCACATGTTTACTTGCCGCTCTCAAACGGTGAAGAAAGCAAATCCGACTGACGAAAAGACGCATGTGATCCAGATGTGCGGGGGTTTAGGGATTCAAACTAAGGGGTAGAAGCGCTTTTCCTTCCATGACCCTTCCCGAGTTAGTTCGAGGATGGCAGTCGACCTGGTTCTACTCCAAAGACATCCCGACTCCTGGTCAGTCGACCGGTCTTCCCCCTTTCACTATGGAGAGACTCCGCCAACCTTCTTCACTGATTGTGACCCCAGAGGAGAAAGGCAGGGTGTTGCTTTTAGTCGACCAAGTCGTTAATTTAGTCCGGGAGGGTGTGACTGGCATGGATCTGTTGGAGGTGTTCCTCAGTCGACGTATCCAGCCTCTCCAAGCCCATGATTATCCAATGTGGATGTACTCAGGCCCTGGATACACCGCTCTGGTCCACCCAGAGGAGGTCTCCTAGGAGACGGTGGCTCAGTGGCTGTAGAGCGTTATTGGGAACAAAGATAACCCCAGGGGTCCAGGAGGGTTCCGCCATTCGATGCCAAACATGACCCGAAAGAGGTCAGGCTCAAAATACCGAGTGTTTTATTCTTTTGATCTGCAATTGTGTCCCGAATCCAACTGATACTTGCAGCTTATGTCTTGTAGATTTATACCAAGATGTATTCGATGCAAAATGGAGATCAGCTCCAAGAGGGAGCGGAGAGTGACGCTGACAGCGCCAAATGGGAGTATGCAGACGACAGTGACGAGGACGATGAGGACTCGAGCAGCGGCGAGGAGGTTGACTCGCCACCTCGCTCAGAGCATCATTCCAAACAGTCGCAGGACCTTGCGGGCGGGCGTGGCAAGACAGCTCCACCAGGTACGAAAGTTCCGAAGCGCACTCGGACCTCGACTCCACAGCCGTCGAAGAAGGCCGTGAAGCAGCCCAAGGTTGTCCCACAGAAGCCCCGGAAGGCCTCGCCCAAGATCAAGGTGGATGTTCATGTTACCTCTACATAAGTGTTTTGTTTCTTCTCTTTGTCTTCTGTGTTGTTGTCGACTCATGCGCTTGCTCGACCGAGTGGATTCCGAAGCATTTAGTGTTGCGACTTCTGCAACATCCATGGAAGTCTACAAGGAGCGTGGTGATGCAAAGACTGCAGACGCGGCTACCTCTCGGGCGGGTATGATACCATAGCCACATTCATGTCCTATCAATTGCTTCTTTGGTCAATTGGATTGTTACTATCGAGTGTTTGTAGCACCACATGTTATCCAGCTTCCTGACGATGATAATGAGGACGTGCCCCGAAAGAACACCGGGAGGGGAGGCAGAACTTTGAGAAAGAGGACTTCATGCTCAGCATCAGAGCCTGTGGTCCAACAACTTGATGACCCAGTACAGACACTCTTTTGTTGACCCTCTGTCGACTGGTCAACCCTCGGCGTCGACTGCTCAGGAAGCTGCCCCGATCACGCAAGTTCAAGCTTTAGCTCCACCGGCCACGTCATCAGGTCCATCATCTCCTTTATTTGTTACTCAGCATGTCCCAGAAGACCAAGTAGGAGCTGCCAAGGAGGCCATGATCCAAGTAGGTGTAATGATGGACCAACTGAAAGTGGTGTATGACAACAACAATGCTGCCTATGATGCCAGTGCTGCCCTCCAAGTCAATGTCCGAGTAAGTGCGATTGTAAGTTGATTTCCGATTGGCTTTCAGCTTGACTTTTGCTCTGTTAGGATATGCTATCTGAAAACTACTGCTTTTATATTCGTAAGATGTCCGTGGATGAGCGTTTTGAAACCTTATGTGCATCTATCATGATTTTGCATCTTGCATCTGTTCACCCACTGGGTGTTTGTCTTTTGCTTTGTAGCTCTTTCACTTGAGTCGACCAGGTCGTGTCGAGTGAACCCTTGAACTAGTGGGGGCACGCTGAGTGCACCCACTGGGTGTAGTCCCCGAGACCATCGTTGAATGTTTGATTCGGTGGGGGTCTTCGCGAAATGTTTGTTTGTGGTACTTCCACTCGGTTTAGACAGGTCGTGTCGAGTGGGAACCGAATCAGTGGGGGCACGCTAAGTGCACCCATTCGGTGTAGTGCCCGAGACCGCGGTCGACTGCGGGCAGTCGGTGGTGGTCTAAGATCATATGTTGTTGTTCTTGTTGTGTTTTTTTACTCCTTCCACTCATGCTGGGCGGACCATGCTAAGTGGGAAATCGAACCAATGGGGGAACGCCAAGTGCACCCACTAGGTGTAGTCCCCAAGACAGCTGTTGAATGTTTGATTCGACCGTAGTATTAGAACTCCTTTTGTCATACTAATCCGACCTTGTATCTTATCACTCAGAAGTGATTGATCCTTGTTTCTGTTGATTGACATGTCTTGTTGTTGATTGTAGAAATCTTGTGAACTTGGAACCAAATTTGCCGATCTGGAGAAGAAGCAGATCAAACTCAACCTTGATCTGGAATTGGCCAAGAATAACCTGAAGAAAGCCCAGGATGAAGCTGTTGCCATGGGAGGTAACAACTTGCCGACTGCTTGCCTTATGATCTTTTTCCTTTCATCCTTTGAACCAAGTGATTCCACTCGAACAGATGTGCGTAGTGAAAACCATCAACTCCAAGCTCGTCTGAAGAATGTTATTTCTCTAGACAAAATGAAGCAGGCTCTAGAGTAGAAGGACCTTGACCTTGCAGCGGCGCAGAAGACAACACAAGAGAAAACGGAAGTTGCTTACAAGAAGTTGGCTTTAGTCGGAAAGTTAGAAGAAGAGAACGCAAAGTTGAGAACCGTCGTTGATGAAGCAAAGAAGGAAGTCGTGCAGCTGAAGGAGGAGAAGGTGGCCTTGGCGGACAAAGTTGAAGTTCTCACTCGGAAGAGAGATGAACTGGAAACTTATCTGGGAGGTCTTGCCAAGAAGATGTTCCTCATGCTTGAAGGTACTTTTCTTTATCCGGCTAACTGCAGAGAACTTTCCCATTAAGTTACTGTCACTTCAACACTTTTTTGTGTACATAGAATTCTGTCAGAACTTTGAGGAAGAAACCGGGCGGATCGAGACAGGCCTGGACCCCATCAACTCTCCCGTCAAGGACGAAGCTGCAATGAACGTGTTGCGACTGGAATCTCGTCTTGCCAGTGTCATGGATTACGTCGCTCGACTGAAGGTCACGCTGTCCCAAATAGACAAGGAGTTATGGCCAGGGGATGTGCTTCTGAACGACCTCGAGTCACTGATGACTCAACTCAACAGCATCCCGGACAAAGTGCGGGCATGGAAGAAGTCAGCTACCCGATGCGGTGCTGATGTGGCTTTGTCTCTCGTCCGTGTTCATTGCAAGGAAGTTAAAGAAGAGAAGCTGGCAGCTCTTAAGGTTGCCAACACCAAGAAGCTTCAATTAAAATCCTTCATGGAGGCATTCATCGATGCAACTACTCGTATTGTAGATGACATCGACCTGGACAGTTTCGTCAAGCCAACAAGTCCTCCTCCCGCCGAGTGAAAAACTTGACAACTTAACTTTATTTGCCTCGGAATTTTGTGTGATGTTGTAATCATTAAACTCTTTCAGGCTTGATGTCCGAGTACTTCCGCTGGAGGTTCTGAACCCTCATGGATTTATCCAAACTTGGTTGCTTCTTTTGAATGTAGTTGCTTTGTCTTTATTATCTTCAGATTTCTTGACTCTAGCAAATTTAGAATCGCAGTTGAATCTCTGAGCGGGAAGATTGCTCCCCACTCAGAGTAGACGTTGTACTTGTGGCGCAGCTCCGAGCGCAATGATATGTTGTACTTGTGGCGCAGCTCCGAGTGCAATCATACGTTGCACTTGTGGCGCAGCTCAGAGTGAAATCGTACATTGTACTTGTGGCGCAACTTAGAGAGTGCGGCCGAACTTCCGAGTGAGAAGATTGTTCTCCACTCAGAATATGTTTTGTAGCTTACACGAGTACATGATCATAGCTAAGCCCCCGAGTGAGAGGGTTGCTCTTCACTCATAGTGTTTTTGAAACTTAGGCGAGTACGGGATCACAGCTAAGCCCCCGAGTGGGAGGATTGCTCTCCACTTGGAGTATTTTTTGTAACTTAGGCGAATCTACTTCACAGCTAAGCCCCTGAGTGGGAGGATCGCTCTCCACTCGGAGTAGTTTTTGTAACTTAGGCGAATCTGGTTCGCAGCTAAGCCCCCGAGTGGGAGGATTGCTCACCACTCGGAGTAGTTTTTGTAACTTAGGCGAATCTGGTTCGCGACTAATCCCCCGAGTGGGGGGATTGCTTTCCACTCGGAGTAGTTTTTGTAACGTAGGTGAATGTGGTTCGCAGCTAAGCCCCTGAGTGGGGGATTGCTCTCCACTTGGAGTAGTTTTTGAAACTTAGGCGAATCCAGTTCGCAGCTAAGCCTCCGAGTGGGAGGATTGCTCTCCAGTCGGAGTAGTTTTTGAAACTTAGGCGAATCTGGTTCGCGGCTAAGCCTCCGAGTGGGAGGATTGTTCTCCACTCGGAGTAGTTTTTGTAACTTAGGCGAATCTGGTTCACAGATAAGCCCCCGAGTGGGAGGATTGCTCTCCACTCAGAGTAGTTTTTGAAACTTAGGTGAGTACGGGATCGCAGCTAAGCCCCCGAGTGAGAGGGTTGCTCTTCACTCAGAGTGTTTTTGGAACTTAGGCGAGTACGGGATCGCGTCTAAGCCCCCGAGTGAGAGGGTTGCTCTTCACTCGGAGTGTTTTTTGAAACTTAGGCGAATCGGGTTCACGGCTAAGCCACCCACTGGGGGATTTGAACACACATGATTATGTGAAAACAATCATTTAGGATACTACAAAAATCATGTCTTTGATAAGCAAACTAAAGGATTCTTATTACAGCTCGTCGAACCGAGTGTTTAGGTATAAAAACGGCGGAGCACATCCGCATTCCATGAGCGTGGCTCGTCTTCTTTCTTGGCTACGTTGTAGAGGTGATACACCCCATTGTGGAGCACCTTGGTGATGATGAAGGGACCTTCCCAGGCCGGAGTGAGCTTGTGAGGCCGTTTCTGGTGCACTCGGAGCACAAGGTCTCCTTCTTGAAATGCTCGGCCTCTGACATTTCGGGCATGGAATCGGCGCACTTCTTGTAGATAGATGGTCGACCGGATCAAAGCCATTTCTCATTCCTCCTCCAGGAGATCAACTGCTTCTGACGTGCCTGTTCTGCTTCAGCTTCTGAGAAGAGTTCCACTCGAGGGGCATTGTGTAGCAAATCACTCGGAAGTACAACTTCAGCACCATACACCATGAAGAGAGGGGTTCGATCAGTCGACCGATTGGGAGTCGTTCCCAATCCCCACAGGATAGATGGAAACTCAGTCACGCAAGCTCTAGCCGCGTGCTTGAGGTCGCGCATCAATCGTGGTTTTAGCCCTTGTAGGATCAAGCCATTCGCTCTTTCCACCTGCCCATTCGATTGCGGGTGCGCAATGGAAGCGTAATCAACCCGAGTGCCTTGGGAAGCGTAGAATGCTCTGACTCATCAGAATCAAAGTTGGAGCCGTTATTTGTGATAAGGTTGTGAGGGACTCCATATCGGAATATCAGCTATTTGATGAAACTAATGGCAGTGCTTGAGTCGAGACTCTTGATAGGCTTGGCCTTGATCCATTTGGTGACTTGTCAACTACTACAAGCAAATGAGTGAAACCTCTTTTGTCGGTCTTGAAAGGTCCAACCATGTCCAACCCCCAAACTGCAAATGGCCAGAAGAGTGGAATAGTCTTCAAGTCAGATGCAGGTTTGTGAGACATGTTTGAGTAAAACTGGTAGCCTTCACACTTATCGACTATATCCTTAGCCATCTCATTCGCACGCGGCCAATAAAATCCCGCTAGGTATGCTTTGGCCACGATGGCCCGAGAAGACGCGTGGTGACCACAGGTCCTCGAGAGAATCTCATTTAAGACCAGTCGACCTTCTTCTGGAGAGATGCAACACTGAGCCACTCCGGTAACACTGTCTTTGTAAAGATGTCCACTTATCACCGTGAAGGCTTTGGATCTGCAGACGATCTGGCGGGCCTCATGTTCATCCTCTGGGAACTAATAACACCCTCGGCTAGCCATATACTCCGCTCCATGTGAGCTCACTAACATAGGTAACCTAAGGGCTACGGTTGGCAATTTAAACTTGTCCACAAATCCCCTTGATATGTATGAATGCGATGCGCCAGTGTCAAAAAGGACAAGGGCTGTAAATGACTTAATCAAAAACTTACCAATAACTGCGTCAGGCTGCTCTTCAACTTACTCCATGTTGACGTGATTCACCTGACCTCTGGTGAAGGGATTTGGCTTCTTTCCTGAGCTTCCATTGCCATTGCCATTCTTTGCTTCAGGACACTCGGTGGCGTAGTGCACGGTCTTCCCGCACTTGAAACAAGTAATGTGACTTAGATCCCTCTTGGCGGGTGTCACGGGCTTGGAACGACTCTGACTGTTGTTTCCTCCACTCCCATTACCATTCTTTGGGCCGATGTGGTTATGTGTATTCCCTCCATTGTGAGAATGGCCTCCATGGTTATGTCCTCCATGGGTATGATGAGTGTGTCCTCCCGAGTACGGAGAATAGCGGAGCTTCTACTAAGCTCCAGAGTTGTACTTCCCCTGTCCATACTTTCGCTTGCGGTTCTCTATCTAGTGCTGCTTGCCTTCAATCATGAGGGCCCTGTCTACCAGCTCCTGGTAGTTGGTGAATGTTGCCACCATCAACTGCATAACCAGCTCATCATCCAGTCCTCCAAGAAACTTCTCCTACTTCACGACATCTGTGGCCACATCATCTGGGGCGTAGCATGCTAACTTGCTGAACTCATCCACGTACTATGCCACAGTATGATTCCCCTGGCGTAAGGTGTGGAACTCACGCTTCTTCATACTCATGGCTCCAGCTGAGACATGTGCGGTGTGGAAGGCCTGCTGAAACTGATCCCAAGTAACATTGGCCACGGGGAAAGTGGCGGTGTAGTTCTCCCACCATGAGGCTACGGGTCCATCCAGTTGATGTGTGGCAAAGCGCACCTTCTCAGCATCAGTGCAACTGGCGGTGGTCAGCTCCCTTCCAATCTTGTAGAGCCAGTCATCAGCAACAATCGGCTCCGTGCTGCTAGAGAACACCGGCAGATTCAACCTTATGAAACGGGCTAGGTTGTCAACTAGGGGTGGTGGCGGTGGGTTGTTGTTGTTGCCTTGGTTCTGGACGAGCAACTACATCAAGGCATTCTGCTGTTGGATCAAGTGGGTGAGCTCCGGCGGTAAAACGAATCTAGGATCACGTCTTGGAGGCATCTGATAGGTTAGAGGGGTGAGAATAGAATAGAATAGGTATAATGAGAGATTACACTACCCATATGCATATGAGACAAACATCTTCAATTAACACCACTCAATTCAAACAAGACTCATACAATCGATCTAAGCTACTATTACAAAATCTCACGAATGATTTATAACTACTTGGAAGAATACTAATAGTAATATGGTGGTCGACTAGAAATTTTGGTCGGTGGAAGACTCCATAATATCCGCTTCAGCTTCGTCTTCAAAATCATCACTGTCCTCATCATCGTTGTCGGGGTCTGTGTCTGTGTCAGCTAGTATGATGTAGTCTTCAGAATGAATGTCCACTTCAGGTTCGGGCTTCGCCATGGGTATTCCTAGCTTCCTCTTCAGGTCTTCATTCTGCTCCAGTAGCACAACAATTTCCTCTTCGTATCCATCGTGTGTTGCCTTGAGTTCCTCTTACAGCTCTATATTCCGGGTCATCACCTTCTTGGTATCTATCATGTTAGCGCACATCTGATTCCCATAACGACGAATGTGCTGGTTCAACTCCTGTGTGTAGGTTGCAATAGATCTATCCTTCCTGGTGCGAATCATCTCCCATTGCTCATCTCGGTGTCAACATATCCGATAGATGGTGTCTTTAAGATCCTTGTTGTATACCTCACCTATGTGTCCAATGGTGATGTGGGCAGCCATGCTCTTTCCTAAACTCCAGGTTGGTGCATCAAAAGAAAACTTGATGGGCTCGGTAATTGGTGCAGAAGTCCTTCCTGGAACACGAACTTGAATTGTCTAGTGCTCCTCTTCTGGCAAAGTTGCGATGAAGGTTCTGGTGAAGCTTGGTATGCCGATGTTCAGGTACCTAGTGACTTCCTTCAAGTGTCGTCTGAAAGGGGTGTCATCATCCGGTTGAGTGTAACTTGTTCCTTGGGTCCAACATCTATAGTGTAGAAATAGAGAAGAATTAGAAATGAGTACAGAAGAGTATCATGTGGCTTTTCCTAGTGGTCGCGTCCTACAGTCAGCGTGTGCTCTGATACCATCTTGTAGCGACCCGGCCCGAATGGATCGAAGTCTTTGTGCTTAAGTGTCATCCCTGAATCGGTATTGCTGACACACACCATACTCGAGGATTTATAACAGAGTTCAATCACACACTTATTACATCGAGAGTCTCATAAAGAGTACTTATTACAATAATATGGTTGAAGGCCATCTAAGCAAAATAACTACGGAAGCTTCGAAGGTAAATGAGTCCATCCAACTCTACGACAAAACTGAGTGCATGACAACGACCTATCGCACCTTACTCTTCGTCTAAAAATTCTGCAACATGAGACGTTGCAGCCGTGTAGGTCAGCACAAGGAATATGCTAGCAAGATCACACTATAGAGGAATGTTGAAATAATAGCTATCACAACATGCATATTTGGCTGGTGGAGGCTCTAAGTTTAGAATTTGCATAAAGCTAATTTTTTCCTACAACAAAGGAATAGATTTTATTTAACTACCAAGTTTATGCCATTATTGAGAAGGTTCCTAATACGTCTCCAACGTATCTACTTTTTCTCATGCTTTTCCTCTTCTTTTGGACTATAATTTGCATGATTTGAATGAAACTAACCCCGGACTGATGTTGTTTTCAGTAGAACTACCATGGTGTTGTTTTTGTGCAGAAATAAAAGTTCTCGGAATGGAACGAAAATTTGCGAGGAATTTTTATATCAATAATAATAATTACTGGGGCCAAGACCCACCAGAGAGGGCCCCCTGGGTGGGCACAGCCCACCAGGGTGCACCCCCCTCTCCTGGCACGCCCAGGTGGGTTGTACCCACCTGGTGGCCCGGCAGACGACCCCCCTGATACTGTAAAATCACATATTTCCAAAAAAATCAGGGAGAAAGAATTATCGCGGTCCACGAGACAGAGCCGCCGCCAAGCCTTGTTCTTCCTCGGGAGGGCAGATCTCGAGTCCGTTTGGGGCTCCGGAGAGAGGATCTTCGTTCTTCGTCATCACCAACCCTTCTCCATCACCAATTCCATGATGGTCCCCACCGGGAGTGAGTAATTCCTTCGTAGGCTCGCTGGTCGGTGAGGAGTTGGATGAGATTCATCATGTAATCGAGTTAGTTTTGATAGGGCCTGATCCTTAGTATCCACTATGTTCTTAGATTGATATTTCTATGACTTTGCCATGCTTAATGCTTGTCACTTTGGGCCCGGGTGCCATGATTTCATATCTGAACCGTTTATGTTATCATCATTATATCCATGTTCTAGATCCGATCTTGCAAGTTATAGTCACCTACTACGGTTATGATCCGACAACCCCGGAGTGACAACAACCGGGCCCACTCTCGATGATGACCATAGTTTGAGGAGTTCATGTATTCACTATGTGTTAATGCTTTGTTCTGGTTCTCTATTAAAAGGAGGCCTTAATATCCCTTAGTTTCCAATATGCACCCCGCTGCCACGGGGAGGGGGGGGGGGGTAGGACAAAAGATTTCACGCAAGTTCTTTTAATAAAGCACGTATGACTATTTACGGAATACATGCCTACATTATATTGATGAACTAGAGCTAGTGCCGTATCGCCCTAGGTTATAACTATCTTATGATGAATATCATCCAACAAATCACCGATCCAATGCCTACAAACTTTTTATTATTGTTTCTGCTAAGTTACTACTGCTATCATCACTATTGCACTTGCTACAAAATTACTGCTATCACTGTTACTGTAACTATTGCTGGTGTCACTACTATCAAAACTATCAAACTACTTTGTTGCTGATCACTTTGCTGCTGATAATTAATCTACAGGTGTGGTTGAATTGACAACTCAGCTGCTAATTCCTTCAAATATTCTTTGACTCCCCTTGTGTCGAATCTACAAATTTGGATTGAATACTCTACCCTCGAAAACTGTTGCGATCCCCTATACTTATGGGTTATCAAGACCTTTTCTGGCGCCTTTGCCGAGGAGCATATCTATATTTGTTGAGTCGCTTGGGATTATTGTCATATTATCACTATGAAGAATCTGAAGGATCCAAAGACTAAGATATTTCCCTCAAGGACGAGGAGAGGTAAGGAAATGCCATCCAGTTCTGCTTTAGATTTACCTTCTGTTATGAATAAACTTGCAACACCACCACATCTTATTAATTCTGATATGTCGCAAGTTATTGATGATGCTACTTCTACTATGCATGATGCTTATGATGATGCTAGTACCTTGCTTTATAATGATGATGTGCCACTTGGTGAATTTCTTGATAAACAAATTGCTAGAGTTATACAACATGATGCTGTTGAATCTGATGATGAGCTTGAAACTGAAACTCATGAAACACCTGCTAGAACTAGCCTTCCTAGATATGAATTGCCTAAGGTACCGGAAGGTTGTGTTATGAGTGAAGAAGCGAATGGAGATATTCTTGCTTGCAATGATAGAGATGATCTAGAGAAATTACTACACAAGTATAAAGAAAAATCTCTGAATGCTAGAATGAAATGTGATCCTAAGTTTTCTACTTCACCTATGTTTATTGATGACAAGGATTATGAATTCTCTGTCGACCCAGAGCTAATTACTATGGTTGAATCTAATCCTTTCCATGGTTATGAAACTGAAACTGTTGTGGCACATCTTACTAAGTTGAATGATATAGCCACCCTTTTTTACTCATGATGAGAAAACTCATTATTACTTTATTTGTAGATTATTTCCTTTCTCATTAAAGGGTGATGCTAAAGATTGGTACAATACTCTTGCTCCTGGTTGTGTGCGTAGTCCCCAGGATATGATTTATTACTTCTTTGAAAAATATTTTCTTGCTCATATGAAACAAGTGGCCTTACAAGAAATATTTAACTTTGTGCAAAGTAAAGAAGAGAGTCTCCCACAAGCTTTGGGGAGGATTTGCCAGTTCCTTAATGCTTTGCCTGATCATCCTCTTAAGAAAGATGAAATACTTGATATCTTCTATAATGGACTAACCGATGCTTCTAGGGACTTCCTAGATAGTTGTGCTGGTTGTGTTTTCAGGGAACGAACTATTGGTCAAGCTGAAGAATTATTGAATAACATGTTGAAAAATTATGATGATTGGACTATTCCTGAACCACCGCCTAAACCCACTCCAAAGAAGAGGGGTATATTATATTTCAGTCCCGAAGATATGCAAGAGGCAAAGAAATCTATGAAGGAAAAGGGTATTAAAGCTGAGGATGTTAAAAATTTACCTCCTATTAAAGAAATACATGGGCTTAATACACCACCAATGCCTAAGGTGGTAGAGATAAATTCTCTAATGAAATTCAATGATAATGACAATCCTCACAATATGCATCCTAGCCAATGCCTTTATGAGTTTAAAAACTATATTAGAAAACAAGATAACTTCAATGCAAATGTTATGAAACAATTGAAATATAATTTTGATATGATTGCTCGCTTGAGTGAATTATTATTTAGAATATCAAATGATGTTAGACGTGTTGGAAAACATGCTTCTATGGTTCAAACTCAATTAGAACAAGTTGCTAAATCTCAAAGGGAACTGCTTGATGAAATGAATCATAATATGCATGACTTTGCTGTTAGAGTTGCAGCTAGAGGAGGTAACATGACTCAGGAACCAATTTATCTTGAGGGACACCCTAAAAGAATAGAACAAGATTCACAAAGATCTAACATTAGTGCACCTAGTCCTTCTAGGAAGAAAAATAAAAAGAAACATGATAGGACTTTGCACACTTCTAGTGAACCTGAAATAGAAAAACCTCCCGATAATGAAAATGAAGTTTCTATCTCAGATACTGAAGCTCAATCTGGTAATGAACACTCACCTAATGGTAATGAAAAAGTTAATGATGAGGTTCATGAAGACTCTCAACCAACCAATGATAAAGAACCAGACAATGATGTTGAGATAGAACCACATGTTGATCTTGATAATCCACAAGCTAAAAATAAAAGATATGACAAAAGAGACTTTGTTGCTAGAAAACACGGTAAAGAAAGAGAACCATGGGTTCAAAAACCTATGCATTTTCCACCCAAGTGACTAAAAAGAATGATGATGAAGAATTTGAATGCTTTGCTGAAATGCTGAGGCCAGTCTTTTTGCGTACTCGCTTGACTGATATCTTGAAAATGCCTCCTTATGCAAAGTATATGAAAGACATCATCACAAATAAGAGAAAAATACCGGAAGCTGAAATCTCCACTATGCTTGCTAATTACACTTTTAAAGATGGAGTACCCAAAAAACTTAGAGATCCGGGAATACCAACTATACCTTGCTCTATCAAAAAGAATTATGTGAAAACTGCTTTGTGTGATTTAGGAGCTGGTGTTAGTGTTATGCCTTTCTCTTTATGTAAATGACTTGACTTGAATAAACTCATACCTATTGAAATATCTTTGCAAATGGCTGATAAATCAACTGCCATATCTATCAGTATCTGTGAGGATGTGCCCGTTGTTGTTGCTAATGTTACTATTTTGACTAACTTTGTTAAACTTGAGATGCCCGAGGACGACAACAAGTAGATTATCCTTGGTAGACCCTTCTTAAATACTGCAGGGGCTGTTATTGATTGCAATAAAAGCAAGGTCACTTTTCATATTAATGGCAATGAGAATACGGTGCACTTTCCGAAGAAACAATTGCAAGTGAATGTATCAATGTTATTGAAAAATCTCCGACAATCACTATTGGAAGTTTTAAAATACCTCTACCTACTGTCAAAAAGAAATATGAAATGCTTATTGTTTGGGAAATGCATATCCCCATTGAGGCAACTTAGTGATTTACAAAAGTTCTTTGGTTTCATGCTAATCGAAAGGGGTTGTTAATAAGACTTGATCAACCTTATTAATGGATCATTTTTGAATGGTATGAAGTTGATGAATTTAGTAAGCACTACTTTCTATCCCTACTTTTTATTCTCTGTTTTTATTAGTTAAATAAAATAAAATACCATGTTTTATCTTTTTTATGAATTTCCCGTGCAATAAAAAATGACCCAAAAATAAAAGTTCTCATAATGCCCTGAAAATTTTACAGGATTTTTTCTGAATATTTGAGAATTTTTGGTGCAATAAACATCAGAGGGAGGTGCACCAGGTGGGCACAACCCACCTAGGCGCACCAGCACCCCCAGGCGCGCCCTGGTGGGTTGTGGTCCCCACATGGGCCCTCTCACTTATCTCTTTAGCCCACATCATCACTTACCTCTAGAAAAAAATCCCCATTGCTCTCTCTCCCGTGTTCTTGAGCTCAAACCCACAGATTTCGATCTCTTTGCTCGAAGCTCCCTTTCCGAAACTGTTTCAGGGGATTGTTGCTTGGTATGTGACTCCACCATTTGTCCAGTTAGTTTTTGTTTTAGTGGCTTATACTTTGAATAATTAGCTACTCTTGGTGCTGCTGTAGATGTGCTTGCATGTTGAATTCTTAGTGTTCTAAGTAGTTTGAATGCTTGCTATGGCTTCTATGTATCCCTATGAGTAGTTTCTATCAATATTACAAAGTTTTGTTGACAATTTTTTGTCACTCCAAAAAATTTATTTTTGGAAAATTGTACGCGGACATGAATATCTTCAGGAAGTTTGGCTCTAAGAAGAACTCCAAGGGTGTTATTGGGGAATCTTGTGACACTGATCTCCACCATCGGAGGTTGGCGGATGTATGGCCGTGTGAATGGCCGCACACCCCATTCCTGCAAGAGGCTAGAATTCTCGAGGAGTTCACGCAATATATTGCCAACGCCGGCCTCACCGACTTCATCGCAGAAGAGTGTGACCAGCACCAAATCCTCACAAACATCTTTGTTGAGAGCTTTACTTTCTTGCCTAGAAATAATCCTCCTGAAGTGAACTTTGATTTATATGCTAAAAACCATCAGATACCACTTACTGAGTTTTGTGACATATGCATGATCCCGTCTGATGGGAGCTTGGCTGAGCCTAGGTCGGCCGAGTTTGAGGTCTTTTATCGCACTCTGACAGTGGGTGATGAGAGAGGAGTGTCAGCCATCACTACCGCTGGCTTACATTTTCCCGTTGTTCGTTACTTTGCACTTTTTATTGCCAAATGCTTGCTTGCTAGGGAGAAGGTGGGTGCACTTAGTTCACCATACCTTGCTGTTTTACGTCGTGCATTAGAGGGCGACAACACTTATAGCTTGGCAACTATTGTGGCTCATCGCCTCCATCTTAATAAATCTCAAGGCAAAATACATGGTGGGTTTTTTGCCACTCGTTTGGCAGCTCATTTCGGGGTAGCGATACGCCCTCATGATTACCCTCTGACTAAGGTTTACCTAGATCGTGTAGCCATGGATCACCATCACTTTCTTGCACATGATCGTCCTGACATTGCTATTCACTACAACTTGGACTGTAGTGTTGAAGCTTGTGATGTTATTCCATTGCCTGCTCCTGCTTTGTTTGATTCTGTTGCCAGGGGTGTATACCAGATTACGCCTGCAGACATCATCACCTACTGGAACGGTCAGGCTGCTGTGGAGGCTGCCGAGGCACCTCAACAGTGCGACGAGTGGATGCCCGCTCCTCAGGATCCATACTACCCTCCAGGCCACTGATTCACTACCAAGTTAGGCCAAAAGCCTAAGCTTGGGGGAGTACGTGTCTCTCACCGACATTACACTCATGTTCACTCATTCCATTTGTCGGTGCTCACACTTTTTCATTGTATCATCCATGCTTAGATTTATTTTATTGCTTTCTTCTTGTGTGTTTGAAAAACTTTAGAAAAAACAAAAAAATAGTTGTAGTTAATTTATTTCTATGCATGCTTAGTAGTACTAAAAAGAAAATCCAAAAATATTTCCTTGTTCTTGTTTTGCTTGTTGGGATCTTTCCCATGTAAATAGTTTTTCTCGTGTTTGCTTTTCCCTTATTTGTTTGCTAAAGAAAACCAAAAACTCCAAAAAAAATCAGTGTGTTCCTATGAACTTCTTTTCTTTTATTCGAGTTGTACCCGGGAGAAGACCACGATGAAAATATTGAGTGGCTCTCATATGAACAATTGTTGAACTAATAAAGATCCCATTTTACCTTGTCTTCTCCTATTGAATAAAATGTTTGCAAATTCCAGCTTAGTCCATGGCACTCTTGTACTATTATTATTTTCATAACATTCGGTCGTGCAAGTGAAAGGCAATAATGACGACATTCGATGAACTGGCCGTGGCAAAGAGAAACAGGTATGAACTCGACTTGTCATGTCTGTGTAAATATGTTTAACCTGGCGTCCATGATTCAGCCCATTATGATTAAACATGTTTGCAATGACAATTAGAGATTATAGTTTCTCATGCCATGCATAAGTAGCTGGGAGTTGATAATGATTCATCTTGGATATCAACATAGCATTAAAATGATTGTGATGTAGTATGATGATATGGTATCCTCCTCTAAATGTTCAAGTGGCTTGACTTGGTACATGTTCATGCATGTAGTTGAATCAAAACCAACATAGCCTCTATAATGTTTATGTTCATGGTGTTCATATCCTACTCATGCTAGTGTCCAATGTTACTTATGCATAATGCATGGTTATGATCGTTGTTGCTCTCTAGCTGGCCGCTTCTCAATCTTAATTGCTAGCCTTCGCCTGTACTAAGTGGGAACTCCGCTTGTACATCAAAAACCTTGAACCCAAAGTTATTCCAGATGAGTCCACCATACCTACCTATATACGATATTACCCTGCCGTCCTAAGTAAATTGGCATGTGCCACCTCTAAAAACTTCTAAAAAATTATCCGTTTTGTGTGCCTGGATCATTCATGGAACGACAGGAGGTGGTCGATATCTTCCGTGCTAAGCGGGTTATTCTCAGGTCGAGTGTTTATTCACTCGCCATCGCACGAGAAAATGGGCGGTAATATGGATGCCCAATCCCAAACTGCAAATATGAAAAAGAGTTCATCTCTAAAATAATTAAACAAAAACTCCCAATGGAGTCAAAACCTTTACTTCTACCGCTTGGGAACCGCCACTAGCGTGCTTAGCATGGAAGATGTTGATAACTGATGGTAGTGAAGTGAATAAGAAGGGTGCATGTCTCAAAATATCATTTATCTCTATTTTAAGAACTGAGCTCTGGCACCTCTACAAATCACTGCTTCCCTCTGTGAAGGGACTTTCTATTTACTTTTATGTTGTGTCATTACCTTCTAAAAAACAAGCGGCAGAAACTGAGTAGAGCACAACTGTCATGATTTATGCATTGTGTGTAGCTAATGTTGGGTGCATCATGATTAGATCTTTTCTACCATGAATTACAATGTTTAGTCGCTACTTGAACTTTGGATGTGCTCTGCATTTATGTTTTGCGGTCTCAGAAAGGGCTAGCGAGATACCATTATTGTCATATTATATCATGGTTGTTTTGACAACGTGTTGCCATTTGAGATATCTTATTATTGCTCACTAGCTGATTATGTCATTGATATGAATCATTATAATCTTTAAGTGTTATTGTTGACATGGTTAGTTATAATGTTGGCCGAAAACTTGGGAGCTGTTTAAGCTTATTTATGCAAACAAGAGCAAAAGAGTTCGTAAAAGTTTTTCTTTCTCACTTTCAGTTTATCAACTGAATTGCTTGAGCGCAAGCAAAGGTCTAAGCATGGGGGAGTTGATACATCTCCAATGTATCTACTTTTTCTCATGCTTTTCCTCTTGTTTTGGACTCTCATTTGCATAATTTGAATGAAACTAACCCCGGACTGACGCTGTTTTCAGCAGAACTACCATGGTGTTATTTTTGTGTAGAAATAAAAGTTCTCGGAATGGAACAAAACTTTGCGAGGAATTTTTATATCAATAATAAGAATTACTGGAGCCAAGACCCACCAGAGAGGGGCCCCTGGGTGGGCACAACCCACCAAGGCGCGCCCCCTCTCCTGGCGCGCCCAGGTGGGTTGTCCCCACCTGGTAGCCCGCAGACGACCCCCCTGATACTATAAAATCACATATTTCCAGAAAAAAAATTAGGGAGAAAGAATTATCACGATCCACGGGACGGAGCCGTCGCCAAACCCTGTTCTTCCTCGGGAGGGAAGATCTCGAGTCGGTTTGGGGCTCCGGAGAGGGGGGTATTCGTTCTTCGTCATCACCAACCCCTCTCCATCACCAATTCCATGATGCTCCCCATCGGGAGTGAGTAATTCCTTCGTAGGCTCGCTGGTCGGTGAGGAGTTGGATGAGATTCATCATGTAATCGAGTTCGTTTTGTTAGGGCCTGATCCCTAGTACGCACTATGTTCTTAGATTGATGCTGCTATGACTTTGCCATGCTTAATGCTTGTCACTTTGGGGCCGGGTGCCATGATTTCAAATATGAACCGTTTATGTTATCATCATTATATCCATGTTCTAGATCCGATCTTGCAAGTTATAGTCACCTACTACGGTTATGATCCGACAACCCCGGAGTGACAACAACCGGGCCCACTCTCGATGATGACCGTAGTTTGCGGAGTTCGCGTATTCACTATGTGTTAATGCTTTGTTCCGATTCTCTACTAAAAAGAGGCCTTAATATCCCTTAGTTTCCAATATGGACCCCGCTGCCACGGGAGGGTAGGACAAAAGATGTCATGCAAGTTGTTTTAATAAAGCACGTATGACTATTTATGGAATACATGGCTACATTACATCGATGAACTGGAGCTAGTGTCGTATCGCCCTAGGTTATAAATGTGTCATGATGAATATCATCCAACAAATCACCGATCCAATGCCTACGAACTTTGCATTATTGTTTCTGCTAAGTTACTACTGCTATCATCATTGTTACACTTGCTACAAAATTACTGCTATCATTGTTACTGTTACTATTGCTGTTGTCACTACTATCAAAACTATCAAACTACTTTGCTACTAATCACTTTGCCGTAGATAATTGATCTCCAGGTGTGGTTGAATTGACAACTCAGCTACTAATACCTTTAAATATTCTTTGGCTCCCCTTGTGTCGAATTAATAAATTTGGGTTGAATACTCTACCCTCGAAAACTGTTGCGATCCCCTATACTTGTGGGTTATCAGTTCCCCCAACACAATCCCAAATTACCATGTAATAATATTAATAACCCAACAAATTCATTAAGTAAAGTGATGAGATCAATCAATAATTCAAATACCAGATACTCAAAATGTCCATAACCGGGGACACGGCTAACCATGATTAGTTTATACACTCTGTAGAGGTTTGCGCACTTTTCGCGACAAGACTCGACCACCTCCTTGATCGGAAGATTGAGACATAGTCTTTCTGAAGCATTAACTCTTTACTCTGGGTAGACAATTACACCTACTTTCCCCTACATCAGCTAGCCTTCCACTGAAAGAGGTCACACAACTTACTCAACTATGCCGGAGCCCATAATGGCTTGTGGTTGCACACGGAAGTTTCTAGCATGAATATTCTTATGATCCCTTTGAGCCTGGGTGGCATTCCATAGGATGATCACACGGGTACTCGGGGATATCGTAGGACAACACTGGATTCTCCAAGTGCCCACAACCAATCCACCCAGATGTGTATTAAAGTAGCTACCTTAAGTTTCCCTTAGTTAACATTACTCTCGCAACTTTCATGATTCTCACATACCAATCCTCGTCTATGAGCATGGCTAAGAAATATGAGCATAACGTATATTCCCGGGGTGAATCAAAGGTAATAGGTTCCTACCTCATGAACTACATAGCAATAACCACATGTTCCCAATCCTACTCATGCAATATTTGAGGGTTGAAACTGATGCATAAAACTGGGTAATAGAGGGGTATGATCAAAGTGTAACTTGCTTGCTAATGATCGGTAAACTCTAGAGATTCGTAGTAGCAAGCTTCGCACTCTGGAAAATCTATCGTAGACAAAAAATAGCATACATAAGCCCTCAAGCAAAAGATGCAAAGGTAAAACCAAATAAAAAGATCTAAATAGAAAGTTCAAGTGAAGATCTTTGATTTGCAAAAAGAATCAATCAAATTAGAGATACGAAACTCAAGTTACGATCAAAAGAAGTACAAATTCAAATCTGTTTTAAACCAAATTTTAAACTTTCAAAAACATGTTTAAGTTGATTATCTGAAAAGAGGGGATCATAACAAAGAATTTGGCGTTGGTTTTGTTGGATTTGGATAAACGAGCAAAAAAGTTGTGATGGTTTAAAGATCAGGGACTAATCTGCGAAGAAAATAATCACGAATGGGTCCCTGGCCAAAAATAAATAGAAAAAGAAAAAATCTATCGGATGAATGTCCTCTACGAAAACTTAATGAATGAAAATGTTCGCTGAAACTAACTAAAGAGAAAACGTTCGCTACTTAACTAACTAAATAAATAAAAAACCGGGTTTTAAACGAAAACCGAAAACCTAGAAAGAAAACCGGCGAACCGCGATGGTTTATTACCGGACCAAAAACGGCGGGTCGGCGATGGATTGGGCGGTTCCGGCGGCAGCGGGCTTCGGCGGTGTCGGCGAGGCGGCGACTCGGTGAACGGCGCGGGGCGGCGCGGCTGGCGGCGACATGGCTAAGCAGTGGCGGTGGGCGGTGGTGGCGCGGGGCGGCGCGACGGGCGGCGGCGGCGTGGCTAAGCGGCGGAGGCGGGCGGTGGTGGCGCGAGGCGGCGCGGATGGCGACGACGATGCTGCTGCTGCCAGGGGGCGGCGACTGACGAGGAGAGGAGGGGCGGCGGGCGTGGCTTATAAAGGCCAGGGGGCGGACGACTTGGGGGAGGGGGCGCCGGCTGCGGGTTGTGCTCAGACTCCGGGAGGAGTCCAGCTCGGGCACGGGACTTAGGCGGCGGCGGCTTTGGGCCGGCTGGGCTTCGGCCCAGTTCGGTTTGAGAGTTTTTTTAAAGCATTTTCCGAAAATACGAAAAATAGGAAAAAGCTAATAAAAATAGTTTTAAAAATTCCAGAAAAAAATCATATAATTCCCTTCTAATATTTTTAAAATACTAATGTGAACATTTTTCTGGACCTAAATGCCTAAAATAAAATAAACATTTTTAGGACTAATATAAATAAATGAACTTGCAAATAAAATTTGAATAAAAAATATTTTTATTCAAAATTAAATTTCCAATATTTCCTTGCTGTTTTGAAGAAGTCATATTATCTTCTCTCAATATTTTATTTATTTCGAAATAATTGGAAAATAATTTCTAATAAAACACTTTGATCCAATTTGCCAAGTTTGAAAATTCAAAAATGGATTTTTGTGAGAACCTCCAACTCTCTTATTTGGTCCTTGAGTTGCTTAAGGTTTCTAGGATCAAAGATTCGAAATAAAACAAATGCAGAAATTATGGATGCATATAATGATTTAATGAATAACATCGAAATTGAAAATTGGGATGTTACAGTTCAATCCACTTCCACCATCCATTAGACCCTTGGTCAATCGGGTGCCCCTACGACTGGGTCGACCACCAACATTTGCTGCCCGGGGTAGCAACGTGCAATGGATGATCGGACTGGTCGAATGTAATGGGAGTTTTTGACCACTTCAAATACATCGTGGTTGCTGGAGCAACCATGTTCACTTCTATGTTGATAACTTTAAGTCAGCAAAAATCACAAAAGTAGCCTTCACATTGGGGTAACCATCTTCTTCTTCATTCTCTTCGTCCTTATCAGAGTCCTTCTCTAGGGGCTGACCCTCTCTGAACTACTGAATCAGGAGCCGACACTGTCGAGTGGTATGCTTGGGTAGAATCAAGTTACCCTCTTCATCGTTTTTCGTGTGTATGTGACATGGTAAGTCGAGGACATCGTTACCGGCCTGATCCTTTACCTTCTCGGGCACCCACGACCCCTTAGGTTTTCCTTTGAATGTTCCTTGATTCAGAACTGCAGCCTCGGCGGGACCTGCAACTTCAACCTTGCGCTTCTGCTTTCGACCGGAATTTCCACCTTCGGTGTCCTGGGCGACTGGTTTTCCTTGCCCACTACGGAGTCAGTCTTCTTCTTCGTCGTTAGCGTATCGACTGGCTATTTCCATCATTCGGGCCAGAGACATGTCTCCGGGCCGACCGAATTTCAGGTTGAGCTCTCTATACCGGACGCCCTCTTTGAAGGCGCAAACTGCCTGGTGCTCTGACACATTTTCTACAGTGTGATGAAGGATAGTCCATCTCTGGATGAAGTCTCTCAAAGTCTCATTCTGCTTCTGAACACAATGCTGCAATTCAGTTAGCCCAGCAGGTCGCTTGCAGGTACCCTTGAATGTTTTGATAAACACTCGAGCTAACTCTTCCCAAATGAAGATACTTCTAGGGGCCAACTGATTCAACCAAGTTCTGGCCGAACCCTGAAGTTTCAGGGGGAGGTGCTTCATGGCTACATCATCCTTGCCTCCACCAATCTGCACAGCCACTCAGTAATCTTCTAGCCATGTGTCGGGCTTCGACTCACCGGTGAACTTACTCACACCCGTCGCCAACCTGAAGTTGGGGGGAATCTCACCAGCTCGGTTGGCTCTGCTGAAACATTCGGGCCCAGAAACAAATGCTCTGCCTCCAATCGGACGGTCTCTATCTTGTGCTTCTCTGTGTGCTTGGCCCCTGTCAACCAAACCTTGTACGAGGAGTGATCTCGCATTGAACCCAGGCTCTCTTGAGTCAAATGGAGCCCTCCGCTCATCACCATACGGACGCCTATCATCATACCATCGGGGCGCATACGACCCACCCCTCGGAGGGGGCGAAGGCACTCAATGGTGGTCATCATGGGAATATCGAAGATCATACTATCCGTGGCCTCACCCCAGGTACTGGTCCTGGCGGCGACCATGATCTTCACGCCATGAAGGCGATCTTGGGCTATGTGCCGACTGAACTGTGTCTGCAACCACAGATCTGCTATGGATCATGTTGCGCAACTAAGAAACAACCGACTTTTGTTCTCCCGCTACCCGAAGTAGCGCTCGGATCTGCATCAAACCTCTGCTAGCTTCTGAACAAGATGGCTGAGTTGATTCTGCTATACGTGTTGCAACCGTAAGATTCTGGATCGGAGTGCTGTATACTTGAGGTTCAGGTGGAAACAACTATCGAGGCCATCGACTAGATTCAGGGATCTGTCGACGAGCACGTTCATCGAGTGAGTGTTGGAGATTTTCTAGACGCGCGCGCTCGAGCCTCAAAGGTCTCCCCAATGATGGGAGTATGGAGTGGCTCCATGTTACGACAATGCAGCTCCTCCCTCTACAACGAAGTGAGGGCTTAAGGATGATATTCATCGTGACCATGTGATGGGCCGCCGCTGCTATCACCGCCACTGCCGCGATGGAACCTGGGCGGGCTGCGAGGCGAGTTGACCATGAGGACTTCCACCGCAGGGTCACTGCTTCCGCACTCGGAAAGAGTGTTCGCGGAACCAGTCGAATGGTCCATAGAGGGATTCTTCAGGCTCGATTTCCGCAACTTGAGGGGTGGCCGACTGGCGAGCCACCACGTGTTTTACCCACCGCTCCAGTCGTGACCGACCGGACCGCTTACAGGGGCGTACAACAGGGAGAGTGGACGCCGCGGGAGCCGATTGATACTGGGTTGACGGCTGCTGTAGGAGGACGCTGCAGGCACCCACGCGGAAGTGAGCCGCACCACAAATGGGAAGGGCCTCGACATCGAGGGGGGCTTCTTGGAGCCATGCGGAGTCGTCGGCGATGAAGACGAGCGCGCCGAGACGGATCTCATGTCCAAAAGCCAAACCACCGCCGGAAACCATGTTGATGGATATTGGAGAAACTGAAACTCACCGAAAGTCGCTAAGACGCCTGCCGCACGGTGGGCGCCAATTATCGTGGGAGTAAGTCTGACAGTAAGGATAGGGAGTACGAAGGAGGAGGCAAGGTCCTAGCTATAGCGAGGTTGTACACACGAGTTTTACGAGTTCAGGCCCCTCTCGGAGGAGGTAAAAACCCTACGTCTCGGTGCCCTGAGGCTTGTCGACTGGAATATGTGTGTGAGTTGCAGGGGGTCCGAACCCTTGTGCCAAAGGAGGGGGTGGCTTATATAGAGTGCGCCAGACCCCTCCAGCCCTCAGTTACATAGGGTTTAATGTAAGTTAAGACAGAGGCGTTATTAGTAACACCTACTTTAATAGCTATTAATGACCTTTAAGACTACGGAGTGAACGCTTGACCGTTGTCATCCTGGGGTGGCTTTAGATCATCTATACTCCGAGGGATTCTTCATACGGTCGAGTGACTCTATGTTGGTCGAGTGGAATAGGGGTATCCGAGTGGAATAGCTGGTCGAGTGGCTTGCACTCCAAGGTGATTTCAGTCGGTATCTTCTATTGTACTACAAATTTCTTTGACTTTAGGTCAATGTCCTTGGATAGGGCATCTAGGTCAGGCCTATGACCCTACCCTAAGTGCATGGCATCGTCAGCATGCCAACCAAAATGTTTTATCTCTATCTTTTTTCACTTTGAGCTCTAGCACCTCTACAAATCCCTACTTCCCTCTGCGAAGGGCCTTTCTATTTACTTTATGCAATTTTTATTTTATTTGAGTCTCCATCTTCTCTTTTAAAGCACCAACTAAGGGGCACTATGATCGTACTTGAGCATTGCGTGTAGCTAATATGCGAGTGTGTTTCATGGATGGATCAATGATTGAGCATAATGGGCTAGGGATAACTTGCTCTAGTGTTGATATTTTGAAAGACATGGTTGGTTGTTGATATGCTTGAGTATTGAAGTCTTCGTGTCAAAACTAGACTATTGCTTTGAATCATATAAAAGTCCAAATGTCCATGCTACAAAATATAATAATATGTGATGAAAATGATAGGCATCATTCCACATCAAAAATTATGTTTTTTATCATTTACCTACTCAAGGACGAGCAGGAATCAAGCTTGGGGATGCTGATATGTCTCCAACGTATCTATAATTTTCAATTTTTCAATGTTGTTATATTATCATTCTTGGATGTTTTACAATCATTTTATAGCAACTTTATATCATTTTTTGGGACTAACCTATTGACATAGTGCCCAGTGCCAGTTGCTGTTTTTTTTTGCTTGTTTTTACTTCGCAGAAAATCAATACCAAACGGAGTCCAAACACAACGAAACTTTATGGAGTTTTTTTTTGGACCAGAAGACACAAGTTGGGCCAAGGAAGTACCAGAGGGGGCTCCGAGGGGAGCACAACCCACCTGGGCGCGCCTGGGGGCCCAGACGCGCCTTGGTGGGTTGTGTCCACCTCGGCCACCTCCCGCACCGCCTCTTTGCTCTATAAATACCCTAAAAATCCAAAAAACCTAGGGGAGTCGACGAAACACAATTCCAGCCGCCGCAAGTTCTAGAAACCACAAATCCAATCTAGACACCATCACGGAGGGGTTCATCATCCTCATTGGTGCCTCTCCGATGATGCGTGAGTAGTTCATTGCAGACCTTCGGGTCCGTAGTTAGTAGCTAGGTGGATTCCTCTCTCTCTCTCTCTCTCTTGATTATCAATACAATGGTCTATTGGAGATCTATTTGATGACACTCTTTTTGTGGTGTGTTTGTTGGGATCCGATGAACTTTGAGTTTATGATCACATCTGTATTTTATCCATGAAATTTATTTGAGTT
The DNA here is from genome assembly GCF_018294505.1 of Triticum aestivum. Classification (NCBI taxonomy): domain Eukaryota; kingdom Viridiplantae; phylum Streptophyta; class Magnoliopsida; order Poales; family Poaceae; genus Triticum; species Triticum aestivum. Next base: position 502,144,270 of record NC_057797.1, read on the forward strand.
TCTTTGATCTCTTATATGCATGATTACTTATAGCCTCGTATTTCTTCTTTGAATCTTTTGTTTAGTTAGGCCGACTAGATCGTTTTTTCTTGCCATGGGAAGAGGTGCTTTGTAACGCCCCAAGACCGGAGCTTCAGATGCCTTCCATGATTTCTGAGATTCATCGTGTGATTTGTTTGGTTCGTTGCATTCTTTTTTTTGCATCATGTGCATTGCATCATGTCCTCTTGCAACCTTTTTAAAAACTCAACTAAATAAATGGCATGGATCTTTGATCCATTTAAATCGAGGGAATTCACATGGAGAGTTCTCTTTATAACATACCCTCCCAATATTTAGGGAGCTATTATAAAATATTCCATTAGTTTGGAATCACCCATAAAAACTCTTGCAAATATTCCTCATGTGTTTTCTACTTCAAGTTTAACTTCAAAACCTTGCCCGCATTTCTATACCGTTTTGCTGAGGTTCCTCCAAAAATTTCAACATTTTTGGACACTTCAAAACCCAAGTCCTAGTTCAAACCATTTGAATTAAATTCTAAATGAGTTTGAATTTAAATCTTTCAATCTTGCCCACTCCAGTTTTCTTGGGCCCTGCACCCGATCCCCTCACCGCCTCCGCCGCGAGACCCCCGGCCAGACCTCCTCCTTGCTACCCTTGGTGCCGCGCCACCGGACCTCCCCGTCGCCCTCGTCGTCGACCATCGCGGCCCCTGCAACCTCCCCTCCTCCGCGTCGTCGCCTCCCTATGGCCCGCGCGCGGCCTCCCACGCCACCACCCTCTCCAGTCACCTACATCATCACATTTCCCTCATCGGCCTCCTCTGCTTCGCCCGTCCCCGGCCACCGGTGCCCTCGCCGGAGCTTCTGCGAGCTACCCCGCGCCCCTGCCGAACCCTCCCGGTGACCTGCATCTCTTCTGGCGGCTCCGGCGCGCCTGCGCCACCTCGCGAGGGATGGCCTCTTGGATGCCCGCGTGAACCTTTTGCTCTGCTCCGTCCCCGACCTCCGCCCGTGACAGCTGTTGCTGCCGCGACTCGAGCTGCTACTCCCTGCGTCACCATCTACCGTCGCCTCTTTGCCATGGCCATCGTCGAGTTCCCCTAGGACCCCTGGAGTCATGTACAGGAAAACCAAGTCCGAAGACTGACTGTGGACGTGTTCCTGGTTCTACTTGGATTCGTCAAGACCGCCTACCTGGATCGTCAACTACCATCTCCGGGATTTACCAAGTACCACGACGTCGGTGTCCCTCCAAGTTTGATGTTGGAACGTGCACAACTACCATCGCCGAAGACCCGGGTAGCAAAAACGTCAAGTACCTATGACCGAAGACCAAGTACCCTTTGGATACGCCAAGTACCACGACTTCGCCTCTTGCTCGACAAGTACCGCACCGAACGCCAAGTACCAGGACGTTGAGGACCCGCCAAGTTCATCTACATGCGTGTACGACTACACATCCGGGATGCGTCAAGTACCTCTACGGAAGACACGAACGTCTACGAACCGTGTACGACGACCGTTGCCAAAGACCGTCGAGTGAACGTCTACCCACGCCATGTTTTTTGACCAAGTTCGATGACGACCTCCAAGTTCCACTACCGTCGCCTCCGGAAACCTCGGATGTGTCAAGTACCTCTTTAAAAACAAACGTGGACCACTACTCCCATGACTTCCGTGAACGACTACTTCCACTACATCGCAAGAACGTCTACTCCAGTCGAATCCAAACCGTCACGTTTTCACGCTTTGAAGGTATAACCCCGAGACGACGCCCGTGAACGAATGAATGCATGTGTTGTATGAGATGCATGTTTAGATGTTGTATCCGCCCGTGAACGATTGTCATTGTCACTCGTTTCCATGCCACTAACCCATGGGAACCTGGCATCCGGGATCACCCCACCAACCCTGCTTGACACGCTCCCGCCACACTACCTTTTGCACCGGTATCTCCGTGAGCTACCGGAACCAATATGTTGTCATGGCATCATTTTCGGATTCGTTGTCGTGGGACCTGCTACCTCTTGAGCACTGCGTTGGTTTTCCCTTAAAGAGGAAAGGGTGATGCAGTAGAGCAGCGTAAGTATTTCCCTTAGTTTTTGAGAACCAAGGTATCAATCCAGTAGGAGACCACACACGAGTCCCTTGCACCTACACAAACAAATAAACTCCTCGCAACCAATGCAGTAAAGGGGTTGTCAATCCCTTCACGGTCACCTACGAGAGTGAGATCTGCTAGATATGATAAGATATGATTTTTTGGTATTTTTATGATAAAGAGAAATAAAGATGCAAGTAAAATAAATGGAAAAGGAAATAACTAAGTATTGGAAGATTAATATGTTGGAAAATAGACCCGGGGCCATAGTTTCACTAGAGGCTTCTCTCGAGAGCATAAGTATTACGGTGGGTGAACAAATTATTGTTGAGCAATTGACAGAATTGAGCATAGTTATGAGAATATCTAGGTATGATCATGTATATAGGCATCACGTCCAAGACAAGTAGACCGACTCCTGCCTGGATCTACTACTATTACTCCACACATCGACTGCTATCCAGCATGCATCTAGAGTATTAAGTTCAAGAGAACAGAGTAACGCTTTAAGCAAGATGACATGATGTAGAGGGATAAACTCATGCAATATGATATAAACCCCATCTTGTTATCTTCGATGGCAACAATACAATACGTGCCTTGTTGCCCCTACTGTCACTGGGAAAGGACACCGCAAGATTGAACCCAAAGCTAGGCACTTCTCCCATTGCAAGAAAGATCAATCTAGTAGGCAAAACCAAACTGATAATTCAAAGAGACTTGGAAAGATAACCAATCATACATAAAATAATTCAGAGAAGATTCAAATATTGTTCATAGATAAACTTGATCATAAACCCACAATTCATCGATCTCAACAAACACACCGCAAAAGAAGATTACATCGAATAGATCTCCACAAGAGAGGGGGAGAACTTTGTATTGAGATCCAAAAAGAGAGAAGAAGCCATCTAGCTAATAACTATGGACCCATAGGTCTGAAGTAAACTACTCACACTTCATCAGAGAGGCTATGGTGTTGATGTAGAAGCCCTCCGTGATCGATACCCCCTCCGGCGGAGCTCCGAAAAAGGCCCCAAGATGGGATCTCGTGGATACAGAAAGCTACGTCGGTGGAATTAGGGTTTTGGCTCCGTATCTGGTAGTTTGGGGGTACGTAGGTATATATAGGAGGAAGGAGTACGTCGGTGGAGCAACGTGGGCCCCACGAGGGTGGAGGGCGAGCCTGGGGGGTAGGCGCGCCCCTACCTCGTGCCTTCCTGGTTGATTGCTTGACGTAGGGTTCAAGTCCTCTGGATCATGTTCGTTCCAAAAATCACGTTCCCGCAGGTTTCATTCCGTTTGGACTCCGTTTGATATTCTTTTTCTGCGAAACCCTAAAATAGCTAAAAACATCAATTCTGGGCTGGGCCTCCGGTTAATAGGTTAGTCCCAAAAATAATATAAAAGTGTATAATAAAGCCCAATAATGTCCAAAACAGGATATAATATAGCATGGAACAATAAAAAATTATAGATACATTGGAGACGTATCAAGCATCCCCAAGCTTAATTCCTGCTCGTCGTCGAGTAGGTAAATGATAAAAACAGAATTTTTGATGTGGAATGCTACTTGGCATAATTTCAATGTAATTCTCTTAATTGTGGTATGAATATTCAGATCCGAAAGATTCAAGACAAAAGTTTAATATTGACATAGAAATAATAGTACTTCAAGCATACTAACTAAGCAATTATGTCTCTTCAAAATAACATGGCCAAAGAAAGTTATCCCTACAAAATCATATAGTGTGGATATGCTCCATCTTCACCACACAAAGTATTCAAATCATGCACAACCCCGATGACAAGCCAAGCAATTGTTTCATACTTTTGGTGTTCTCAAACTTTTTCATTAGGTAGAATAGAATGGTGCTTGTGGAGAAGACAAAAAAAGGAGAAGATAGTCTCACATCAACTAGGCATATCAACGGGCTATGGAGATGCCCATCAATAGATATCAATGGGAGTGAGTACGGATTGCCATGCAACGGATGCACTAGAACTATAAATGTATGAAAGCTCAACAAAAGAAACTAAGTGGGTGTGCATCCAACTTGCTTGCTCACGAAGACCTAGGGCATTTGAGGAAGCCCATCGTTGGAATATACAAGCCAAGTTCTATAATGAAAAATTCGCACTAGTATATGAAAGTGATAGCATAAGAGACTCTCTATCATGAAGATCATGGTGCTACTTTGAAGCACAAGTGTGGAAAAAAGATAGTAGTATTGCCCCTTTTTATATTATTTTTGGGGGGCCTTCTTTTTTTAGCCTTTCTCTTTTTTCGGGACAATACTCTATGAATGATGATCATCACACTTCTATTTGTTTACAACTCAATGATTACAACTCGATACTAGAACAAAGTATGACTCTATATGAATGCCTCCGGCGGTGTACCGGGATAGCAATGGTGCATGCGTGACTTATATGAAAGAATTATGAACGGTGGCTTTGCCACAACTAAAATGTCAACTACATGGTCATGCGAAGCAATATGACAATGATGGAGCGTGTCATAGTAAACAAAGCGGTGGAAAGTTGCATGGCAATATATCTCGGAATGGCTATGGAAATGCCATGATAGGTAGGTATGGTGGCTATTTTGAGGAAGGTATATGGTGGGTGTATGATACCGACGAAAGGTGCGGTGTATTAGAGAGGCTAGCAATGGTGGAAGGGTGAGAGTGCGTATAATCCATGGACTCAACATTTGTAACGCCCCAAGACCGGAGCTTCAGATGCCTTCCACGGTTTCCGGGTTTCGTCGTGTGATTTGTTTGGTTCTTTACATTCATCATTGCATCATGGCATCATGCCATTAATATTGCAACCGTTTCAAAACACTTCTAAATAAAATGCATAGATATTTGATCTATTTAAATCGAGGGAAATTCACATGGTGAAATTCTCTTTAAAACATATCCTCCCAATTATATTAGGGAGCTATAATGAATATTCCATTAATTTGGAATTGACCATAACACACTTGCAAAACAAATTCCATGCCTTTCCATCTCAATTTCGTTGACCTCAAACTTTTCCCATAATCCTTTCGTCATTTTCCCGAGCTCCACCAAATTTCCGAACATTTTTGGACTCTCCAAAAATGTTTTCCTAATTCAAACTTATTTGAATCACTTTCAAATAGGTTCTAATGCAATCCGTCCAAGCGGTGCCAAATGTATTTTTCTTGCGTTAATGTCATTTTCATGAGTCTGGAAAAATTAAGCCGCTGCCCAAATTCTATATCTACCTTCCTTTATTCTTCCTTTTCTTCTGACATTTTTCAGCTTTTGGTAAAAGAATAAGAAGGAGAGCAGCAATAGCTCGGCCTGCTCCCAGCAGCCGGCCCACCTCTCCTAAAGCCCATCAGCCAGGCGGTCCATCTTGCTTCACGACCTGCTAGGCCCAGCCGCACCTCACCTCTCTCCCGAAACCTAGCTACCCTGTTTCCCTCTCTCTCGATCTCACCATCTCCCTCCCGCAGCGCCGCCTCCCTGCTGTCGTTCTTTTTCCCCTCACGTCCGATCCACATCTCTCTCCCTCTGCCTCGCGCGAGTCCCACCTACGCCTCGCCTCGTCCCCGTCCCTCCAGTGCTACCGTCGCCATGGCCTCTCCGAGCTCTGCCTGCGTCGACGCCTCAAGCCGCCTTTGTCCCCACGCCGCGAGACCTCCCCGTCGCCAGCATCACTTCCTGCCGCACCTGAGCTCTTTCACGACCACTTCATCCCTCGCCCGCGCCCGGCCGGTCCTCTGCATCGCCAGCTGCTGACACCGTAAAGTTTGGGTCGTCCCCGACCCTGCGGCCCTAGCCTCCGTCCCCGTGCCGAACCTCCATGACGACGTCGCCACTAAGCTCCGCCTCAGGCCTCCATCGATCCACCCATCCATCCATGCCTGCAGCAGAGCCCCAACGCCTCCTCGTCCCTGCGCAGCCCGCGAGGCACCGGCCTCCTCTGTGTCGCGCCTCCCGAGCAGCGTCCAGGAGCCCGAGCTCCATCTTCTACGCCGCGTCCGAGCGATAGGAGCTCGCTGCTCAAGCATGCACCAAGTACCATGCCGCCCTCCCGAGCACCTCCCGTTCGTGCCTCCCCTCATCCTCGTTGGCCATCCGTGAGAAGTTTTGGCATGGCCATGGCCGAGACCCCCCGAGCATTTTATTGCCTCGTTGCACCTCCGTTCCTGGAGTTTTGGACCGTCAAGACTTGTTGCCGAGACATGAACCCCCACAAGTCGTTTCAGGGAACGCCAAGTACCAGGACGACGAGGACCGCCAAGTTCGTCTTCCATCGTTGAAATGAGATGTGCAGCTACTTCCACGACGAAACGAGAACAACTACCGCCGTTGAAGGCCGTCAAGTGAACATCTACCGACGACTTGTACGACCTACTCCGTGAACGTGTACCACTACGCCCGGAGGCATCGGATCCGGCAAGTCCAACAACGACTATGCTCAACTACCCACGACCCCGAACGTCTACGAAAACGTGTACCGCTACCCCCACCCGAACGTCTTCAGAACATGTACCGTCAACCCTCGAAGACCCGTGGACGGCAAGTTCCTTGTTGACCCCGAACACCTACGGAGTGTGAACATCTACGAAGCGAGAACGACTACTTCCACTACCGTCGTTGCGAGAACGCCTACTTCCCTCTATGAACTTGATTTGTTCCGATAATGCACGCGTCGAAAGGTATAACCCCGAGACGACGCCCGTGAACGAATCAATGCACGTTGTATGAGATGCACCCTTGTTCGCCTCGAGTCCGAACTGTCGGTGCACGTTGCCCCTCTTTTGCCTTGCCACTGACATGTGGGACACCCGGTATCCGGGATCACTCCCCGTCACTCTTGCACGTTTCGCGCACCCACACTTGTTCCTTTGCACTAGCATCTCATTTGAGTTGCCGGATCTCCGGAATGTTGCCATGGTAACATTTCCGTTTCGCCGCCATGGCACCCCTTTTTCCTTCCGCCATGGTGACAAATGCCTCATATCTTATCATGTCAACTTTTCCATAAAACTTGCATAAACTTGCGCATGTCATTCGCATCATGATAATAACATTTAAAATGTTTATAAATTGTTGTTGCATTAAATTGCTTATGCATATGAGGATTTACCAGAATTGTTGTTTGATATTTCTGGCCTCATTTAATATGCCTAACTGTGCAATTTACTTTTGTTTCATCTCTTGCCATGTTCAACAACATTTAATATTGTTGGGTACCTAAACGGGGGAGAACTAAATAATTGACGTGGTGTTTCGTCAATATGCAACTCGTTGCATATTGAGCTCCACTTAACTTGTAGAGTTGTTTGTGCACTTTGCCATGCCATGCATATTTAAATCGGACATGCATCATACTTGGTTGTGCATCATGCCATGTTATGTGATGATTGTTTACTATGTTGTTTGCTGCTTTCCGGGTTACTTCTCGCGTTAGCTTCGGTTTCGTTCCGGAGTTGTGAGGATCCGTTCAACTTCGTCCGTTTGTCTTCTTCATGGACTCGTTCTTCTTCCTTGCGGGATCTCATGCAAGATGACCATACCCTCAAAATCACTTCTATCTTTGCTTGCTAGTTGCTCGCTCTTTTGCTATGCCTATGCTACGATACCTACCACTTGCTTATCATGCCTCCCATATTGTTAAGCCAAGCCTCTAACCCACCTTGTCCTAGCAAACCGTAGTTTGGCTATGTTACCGCTTTGCTCAGCCCCTCTTATAGCGTTGTTAGTTGCAGGTGAAGATTGGAGTTTGTTCCATGTTGGAATATGGATATTTTGTTGGGATATCACAATATCTCTTATTTAATTAACGCATCTATATACCTGGTAAAGGGTGGAAGGCTCGACCTTATGCCTGGTGTTTTGTTCCACTCTTGCCGCCCTAGTTTCCGTCATACCGGTGTTATGTTCCTTGATTTTGCGTTCCTTACGCGGTTGGGTTATAATGGGAACCCCTTGATAGTTTGCCTTGAATAAAACTCCTCCAGCAAGGCCCAACCTTGGTTTTACCATTTGCACTAACAACCTACCACCTTCCCTTGGGTTCTGCAGACTCAAGGGTCATCTTTATTTAACCCCCCGCCCCCCCGGGCCAGTGCTTCTCTAAGTGTTGGTCTAAACTGAGTAGACTGCGGGGCCACCTCGGGAAAACTTGAGGGTTGGTTTTACTCGTAGGATGTCTCATCCGGTGTTGCCCTGAGAATGAGATATGTGCAGCTCCTATCAGGATGTCGGCGCATCGGGCGGCTTTGCTGGTTTAGTTTTACCATTGTCGAGATGTCTTGTAACCGGGATTCCGAGTCTGACCGGGTCTTCTTGGGAGAAGGAATATCCTTCGTTGACCGTGAGAGCTTGTGATGGGCTAAGTTGGGACACCCCTGTAGGGATTGATCTTTCGAAAGCCATGCCCGCGGTTATGGGTAGATGGTAATTTGTTAATGTCCGGTTGTAGAAAACCTGAAACTTATCTTAATTTAAAATACATTAACCGCGTGTGTAACCGTGATGGTCTCTTTCCGGCGGAGTCCGGGAAGTGAACACGGTGTTGGAATAATGATTGACGTAGGTTGTTCTAGGATCACTTCTTGATCATAGTTGTTCGACCGTGCCTTTGCCTTCTCTTCTCGCTCTCTTTTGCGTATATGTTAGCCACCAAATATGCTAGTCGCTTGCTGCAGCTCCATCTCTTACCTTTTACCCTTCCTATAAGCTTAAATTGTCTTGATCGCGAGGGTGTGAGATTGTTGAGTCCCCGTGACTCAGAGATACTTCCAAAACCAGCTTTGCAGGTGCCGTTGAACCGTGCAGATGACGCAACCAAGCTCAAGGAGGAGCTCAATGAAGATTGTGTTCGCTATGTTGTTCCGTTTCCAGTGGATCAGTAGTGGAGCCTAGTTGGGACGATCGGGGATCTGTGTAGCATTTGGGGTAGTCTTCTTTTATTTTGGCTCCGTAGTCGGACCTTGTGCGTATCTGGATGATGTAGTGTTTTATTCATGTATTGTGTGAAGTGGCGATTGTAAGCCAACTATGCATCTCTTTCCCTTATATATTACATGGGTTGTGTGAAGATTACCTCACTTGCGACATTGCTTTCAATGCGGTTATGCCTCTAAGTCGTGCTTCGACACGTGGGAGATATAGCCGCATCATGGGCATTACAAGTTGGTAATCAGGGCCTTCCCCGGCTTAGGAGCCCCCTGCTTGATCGAATCGCTGGTGTTGTTGAGTCTAGAAAAATGTTTTGAGTCATTTAGGATTATATATATCGGAGAGTAGGATTCTTTTTACTCCTTAGTCCCTTCGTCGCTCTAGTGAGGCATCCTGGCGTAGAGTTTTGACTCTTCTCTTCTCAAATTTCACTAAAAAAAATTAGGATCACGCGGGTATCTTGGAATCGTTCTGATAGTTTTGTGATGAGAACATTGTTCTTTGTGCCTCCTGACATTTTGGGGTTGTGGCAGTGTCTCGGGGAGTTGAGCTCCAAGGTGTTTTCATCACAATTTTATCGTTGCAATTCTGGAATACCTGAGTTTCGCCGACATCGAAAAACTCTTTTATGCAGTTGTTGGCGAGATAACCTCGATGCCACCCAGTACTGGGGCGGGAGTTCGGGAGTATTGCCATAACTTGTATAACGGATGTTTTCCGAAGGTTGAGGTAAATGATTTCCGAAGGTTTCTTGGTTATGTGTTGAAGGATGGATACAGCTGGATGTAGGATTTGCTAGTTTTGGGTGAGATATTATGCTTCCCCTGTATCCCCAACACCTGATTGCATAACCGGAAAATTTTGGGAGTTTATAAGTGGGAATTCAAGTAGCTCTTAGGATATCTTTCCGACAGATGTATTATATGAAATTGGGGTTCGACGTCTAGTGGTCCGCCTATCCACGGTTGGTTTTACAGTGGTCTTGTTGTGTCTTAAAGAGTCCTTGGCTATGCTGACTCGGGGACGCTTCGTATGTCATGTGCACTGCCTTGTACATGATGGTGCTGTACGATCGAGCCCATGTAGGCCCCACCATGAAAACTTCGGACGAAATCTCTATCATATGTTTGTTCCGGCTTATTCTGCAAGCCAATCCTTTGTTCTTGTTTTTCAGTTGTGGTATTCGAGTTGCTTCGAAGTCAAATGTTGATTCCATACCTTTCCTAAGTGGTGTTCTCATATTTCTATGTGGATACTAATCCTTCATGATAATCGAGTTTGTCATGTCAATCCTTGTCAACCGGCGCGATTCTCTTCAATATGATCCTATCATTTATCTCATCCGCAAGATCAACTCCAAGTCTTCTCAATGGTGTTTGTTTCATCTGTCTCCAAGTTGTCTTTGTTTTCCCGCCCTCCCATCCTTGTTTCTTCAAGGACTCATATATCTTAATCAAGTATCCATCTTATTGATGCAAAGTCTATCCATTCTTTTCTGTCAATGTTCTTACCCGGTGGTTCCCATGAAGATGTTCTACTAGCTCATCATTCTTCATTCTCTTTCTTCTCCGGTGGATTCAAGTCAAGCTTTGTTGATCATATCCCTTTTCCTCGTTTCAAATACCTTCTCATGCCGGTGCACCTCATAATCATTCACTTCTCACTATTCATTTGTTCGGGAGTGCTGAAGATATCTCAGAAGGCTCGTCTTGTCATTCAAGATCCGTTCATAGTATTTCGAGGTTGTTATCTCATTCAAGCCGTTTAATTCAACCGGTGCTATCTCCTTTTCTAGTAATCGTTCCATGGTGTTTTCTCTTGAGTGGGCCCTAACCCACAGGTCTTTTCCTAGGATCTTACCCGACTCTTCTTATTTTCCCGGAGCTATCCTCAAATTTCTTTTCGAAGTTTGACGTAAGAATGATTTATCATCAGTCAAATGCCTTTCTCCAAGATCGGTTAAATTCTTTTCATCGTTGGCTCAATCTCTTCGCTTTTGATTCTTCCGGAGTGCCTCTACAATTATTGGTGGTGTTTCTCGTCGTCATTCTCTGATTTTGGAGACCGAAGAAGAGTTTTACCTCCATATCTTATCCATTCTCTCAGAGATTCGTGATTCTAGTTCGAGCCCATCCTCTCATAATTGTTTTCAATTGTCAGAATTCTTTTCACCTATCCGGAGCAATTCAAGATTATGTTCAGTTTGATTATCCGGAGCCCATCATCTAAGATTTATTCATTCTTAGCTTTCAGCTATGGTTCTCCAAATCTTACCGGTGCTTCGTTCAAGTGATCTCTAATTAGTTCGTGATCCCTTCGTTCTCATGCATCTAGATTGTCTCAAGTATCTTCGTTCATTTCACAATTCTTACCGGTGATTCATCCCTTTTACTTCGTTCGTTTTTTTCAGTTCTTACAGTGGTTCTTCCAGGATTTTCTTCTATTGTTATCATATCAATTTATTCGTTGTTCCAATCCTACCGGTGGATCGTTGAAGACCTTCTCAAGTTGCGCTATATCTATCTTAATCCTTTCTACGAGAATAAGTAGTATGCCAAATCCGTTGCTTGTCATCAATTAAATTTGTGAAGGATACGCATAACATAATTCTTGTTGTTGTTTCATCCAAGTGATAAATTTCTTCCTTCGGAGTTTGTTCATGATGAATAAATTCTTGATTTTCTTTTGTTCATATTTTCTTTCTTGAAGTTCCAAGCTCTAATTATCACGGAGATCCATTTAAATCATTGCAAGGATTCACCTTGTGTTTTCAACTTCTCTTTCTTTCTATCATCCTTTTATTACCGGAGTTCTTCATGGAGTCTATACATGGTGGTTCATCAAGGATTTAAATTCCTTCTCGAAGGGTTCATCGAGATTCTTTTCAGAGGAGCTCAAGTTTTCTTCATTTTGAAATCCGGAGTGCAATTCTTTCTATCGTATCATTGGCGGTGGTATTATGTCATTCTTGATAATTTGAGTTCATGTTTCATGATTCACATGTTGTTAAGAATGAGGTAGTTTAAATCCACCAATCTCTTCATTCGAGTTATCTTGGGTTATATTTCACCTAAAGCTTTCCATCAGGATTGTTGCTTTTATGGTGCTCATAAATGACCTAAGTTCTTCATCTATCCTCCGGTGAATAAGTTTCTCGTCTCTTTGTTCATATCAATCCAATTCTTTTCCCGTGAGTGGCAGGTTGTCACCTCATTATTGAAGATGTATTCCATAAGACCATATCAAGATTATTCTTTTCGTTGTTGGTTTTCCAACAACTCCGTTCGAACCTTCTCCTAAAGATGCTTTTGCAAGCTCATTTAAGGTAGAAGATGTTGTTTTCTCCTACGTTCAATCCATTCCATTCTTTCTTTTCTTCCGGAGGCATTGTGATGTTGCTCTCTTCAATCCATCTTCTTGTTTTGTCAGGATCATGTTCTTTTCGTGCTTATTCTTTTAACCGGAGTGTTGTGCCCTCTACTCAAGTTCTTTTCATCTTATCAAGTTTCATATCACTTTTCGAACTGAGTGATGTCCGAATTTGTTCTTCCTTGTTCCTCTTTCCTAACGGAGTGCTTTCAACTTTGTTTATCTCTGTTGTATTCTTTTCTCGAAATGGTTTAAACTTTCAGGGTTCTTTGGTTTCACTTGTTTGTCAAAGAAGCAACTTAGTTTTTACCTCTTCTCTTTCTCTTCCGTTTTCCCTCCGGTGCCATCCTAGATCTCGGGACGAGATCCTCTCGTAGTGGTGGAGTGTTGTAACGCCCCAAGACCGGAGCTTCAGATGCTTTCCAGGGTTTCCGGGTTTCGTCGTGTGATTTGTTTGGTTCTTTGCATTCATCATTGCATCATGGCATCATGCCATTAATATTGCAACCGTTTCAAAACTCTTCTCAATAAAATGCATAGATCTTTGATCTATTTAAATCAAGGGAAATTCACATGGTGAAATTCTCTTTAAAACATATCCTCCCAATTATATTAGGGAGCTATAATGAATATTCCATTAATTTGGAATTGACCATAACACACTTGCAAAACAAGTTCCATGGCTTTTCCATCTCAATTTTCTTGACCTCAAACTTTTCCCATAATCCTTTCGTCATTTTCCCGAGCTTCACCAAATTTCCGAACATTTTTGGACTCTCCAAAAATGTTTTCCTAATTCAAACTTATTTGAATCACTTTCAAATATGTTCTAATGGAATCCCTCCAAGCGGTGCCATATGTATTTTTCTTGCGTCAATCTCATTTTTATGAGTCTGGAAAAATGAAGCCGCTGCCCAAATTCTACATCTACCTTCCTTTCCTCTTCCTTTTCTTCTCTGACATTTTTCAGCTTTTGGTAAAAGAATAAGAAGGAGAGCAGCAACAGCTCGGCCTGCTCCCAGCAGCCGGCCCACCTCTCCTAAATCCCATCAGCAAGGCGGTCCATCTTGCTTCACGGCCTGCTAGGCCCAGCCGCACCTCACCTCTCTCCCGAAACCTAGCTGCCCTGTTTCCCTCTCTCTCGATCTCACCATCTCCCTCCCACAGCGCCGCCTCCCTGCTGTCGTTCTTTTTCCCCTCGCGTCCGATCCACATCTCTCTCCCACTGCCTCGCGCGAGTCCCACCTACGCCTCGCCTCGTCCCCGTCCCTCCAGTGCTACCGTCGCCATGGCCTCTCCGAGCTCTGCCTGCATCGACGCCTCAAGCCGCCTTCGTCCCCGCGCCGCGAGACCTCCCTGTCGCCAGCATCACTGCCTGCCGCACCTGAGTTCTTCCACGACCACTACATCCCTCGCTCGCGCCCAGCCGGTCCTCTGCATAGCCAGCTGCCGACACCGTAAAGTTTGGGTCGTCCCCGACCTTGCGGCCCTGGCCTCCGTCCCCGTGCCGAACCTCCATGACGTCGCCGACACTAAGCTCCGCCTCAGGCCTCCATCGATCCACCCATCCATCCATGCCTGCAGCAGAGCCCCAACGCCTCCTCGTCCCCGCGCAGCCCGCGAGGCACCGGCCTCCTCTGCGTCACGCCTCTCGAGCAGCGTCCAGGAGCCCGAGCTCCATCTTCTACGCCGCGTCCGAGCGAGAGGAGCTCGCTGATCAAGCATGCACCAAGTACCATGCCGCCCTCCCGAGCACCTCCCGTTCGTGCCTCCCCTCGTCCTCGTCGGCCATCTGTGAGAAGTTTTGGCATGGCCATGGCCGAGACCCCCCCCGAGCATTTTATTGCCTTGTTGCACCTCCGCTCCTGGAGTTTTGGACCGTCAAGACTTGTTGCCGAGACAACAAGACGTTTCTGGGAACGCCAAGTACCAAGACGACGAAGACCGCGAAGTTCGTCTTCCGCCGTTGAAATGAGATGTGCAACTACTTCCACGATGAAATGAGAACAACTACCGCCGTTGACGGCCGTCAAGTGAACATCTACCGACGACTTGTACGACCTACTCCGTGAACGTGTACCACTACGCCCGGAGGCATCGGATCCGGCAAGTCCAACAACGACTATGCTCAACTACCCACGACCCCGAACGTCTACGAAAACGTGTACCGCTACCCCGCCCGAACGTCTTTAGAACATGTGCCGTCAACCCTCGAAGACCCGTGGACGGCAAGTTCCTTGTTGACCCCGAACACCTACGGAGTGTGAACATCTACGAAGCGAGAACGACTACTTCCACTACCGCCGTCGAGAGAACGCCTACTTCCCTCTATGAACTTGAACCGTTTCGATAATGCACGCGTCGAAAGGTATAACCCCGAGATGACGCCCGTGAACGAATCAATGCATGTTGTATGAGATGCACCTTTGTTCGCCTCGAGTCCGAACTGTCGGTGCACGTTGCCCCTCTTTTGCCTTGCCACCGACATGTGGGACACCCGGTATCCGGGATCACTCCCCGTCACTCTTGCACGTTTCGCGCACCCACACTTGTTCCTTTGCACTAGCATCTCATTTGAGTTGCCGGATCTCCGGAATGTTGCCATGGTAACATTTCCGTTTCGCCGCCATGGCACCCCTTTTTCCTTCCGCCATGGCGACAAATGCCTCATATCTTATCATGTCAACTTTTCCATAAAACTTGCATAAACTTGGGCATGCCATTCGCATCATGATAATAACATTTAAAATGTTTATAAATTATTATTGCATTAAATTGCTTATGCATATGGGGATTTACCGGAATTGTTGTTTCATGTTTCCGGCCTCATTTAATATGCCTAACTGTGTAGTTTATTTTTGTTTCATCTCTTGCCATGTTCAACAACATTTAATATTGTTGGGTACCTAAACGGGAGAGAACTAAATAATTGACGTGGTGTTTCGTCAATATGCAACTCGTTGCATATTGAGCTCCACTTAACTGTAGAGTTGTTTGTGCACTTTGCCATGCCATGCATATTTAAATCGGACATGCATCATACTTGGTTGTGCATCATGCCATGTTATGTGATGGTTGTTTACTATGTTGTTTGCTGCTTTCCGGGTTACTTCTCGCGTTAGCTTCGGTTTCATTCCGGAGTTGTGAGGATCCGTTCAACTTCGTCCGTTTGTCGTCTTCATGGACTCGTTCTTCTTCCTTGCGGGATCTCACGCAAGATGACCATACCCTCGAAATCACTTCTATCTTTGCTTGCTAGTTGCTCGCTCTTTTGCTATTCCTATGGTATGATACCTACCACTTGCTTATCATGCCTCCCATATTGTTAAGCCAAGCCTCTAACCCACCTTGTCCTAGCAAACCGTTGTTTGGCTATGTTACCGCTTTGCTCAGCCCCTCTTATAGCGTTGTTAGTTGCACGTGAAGATTGGAGTTTGTTCCATGTTGGAACATGGATATTTTGTTGGGATATCACAATATCTCTTATTTAATTAATGCATCTATATACTTGGTAAAGAGTGGAAGGCTTGGCCTTATGCCTGGTGTTTTGTTCCACTCTTGCCGCCCTAGTTTCCGTCATACCGGTGTTATGTTCCTTGATTTTGTGTTCCTTATGCGGTTGGGTTATAATGGGAACCCCTTGATAGTCCGCCTTGAATAAAACTCCTCTAGCAAGGCCCAACCTTGGTTTTACCATTTGCACTTACAACCTACCACCTTCCCTTGGGTTCTACAGACTCATGGGTCATCTTTATTTAACCCCCGGGGCCAGTGCTTCTCTAAGTGTTGGTCCAAACTGAGTAGACTGCGGGGCCACCTCGGGGAAACTTGAGGGTTGGTTTTACTTGTAGGATGTATCATCCGGTGTTGCCCTGAGAACGAGATATGTGCAGCTCCTATCAGGATGTCGGTGCATCGGGTGGCTTTGCTGGTTTAGTTTTACCATTGTCGAGATGTCTTGTAACCAGGATTCCGAGTCTGATCGGGTCTTCCTGGGAGAAGGAATATCCTTCGTTGACCGTGAGAGCTTGTGATGGGCTAAGTTGGGACACCCCTGCAGGGATTGATCTTTCGAAAGTCATGCCCGCGGTTATGGGCAGATGGGAATTTGTTAATGTCCGGTTGTAGAAAACCTGAAACTTATCTTAATTTAAAATACATCAACAGCGTGTGTAACCGTGATGGTCTCTTTTCGGCGGAGTCCGGGAAGTGAACACGGTGTTGGAGTAATGATTGACGTAGGTTGTTCGACCGTGCCTTTGCCTTCTCTTCTCGCTCTCTTTTGCGTATATGTTAGCCACCAAATATGCTAGTCGCTTGCTGCAGCTCCACCTCTTACCTTTTACCCTTCCTATAAGCTTAAATAGTCTTGATCGCGAGGGTGTGAGATTGTTGAGTCCCCGTGACTCACAGATACTTCCAAAACCAGCTTGCAGGTGCCGTTGAACCATGTAGATGACGCAACCAAGCTCAAGGAGGAGCTCGATGAAGATTGTGTTCGCTATGTTGTTCTGTTTCCAGTGGATCAGTAGTGGAGCCCAGTTGGGACGATCGGGGATCTGTGTAGCATTTGGGGTAGTCTTCTTTTATTTTGGTTCTGTAGGCGGATCTTGTGTGTGTCTGGATGATGTAATGCTTTATTCATGTATTGTGTGAAGTGGCGAAAGTAAGCCAACTATGTATCTCTTTCCCTTATGTATTACATGGGTTGTGTGAAGATTACCTCACTTGCAACATTGCTTTCAATGCGGTTATGCCTCTAAGTCGTGCTTCGACACGTGGGAGATATAGCCGCATCGTGGGAGTTACAACATTAGTCATAAAGAACTGACATACTTATTGCAAAAATCTATTAGTTATTGAAGGAAAGTACTACACGCATCCTCCTAGGGGGATCGATTGGTAGGAAAAGACCATCGCTCGTCCCCGACCGCCACTCATAAGGAGGACTATCAATAAATACATCATGCTCCGACTTCTTAACATAATTGTTCACCATACGTGCATGCTACGGGAATCACAAACTTCAACACAAGCATTTCTCAAATTCACAACTACTCAACTAGCACGACTCTAATACCACCATCTCCATATCTCAAAACAATTATCAGGTTTCAAACTTCTCATAGTATTCAACACACTCATAAGAAAATTTTATTATTAATCTTGAATGCCTAACATAATTAAAGAAAATTACCATGCTGTTTTGTAGGACTCCCAAAATAATCTAAGTGAAGCATGAGAGAACAATGTTTTCTATAAAACAAATCTACCAACATGCTCTAGAAGATATAAGTGAAGTACTAGAGCAAAAACTATATAACTCAAAAGATATAAGTGAAGCACATAGAGTATTCTAACAACTTCCGAATCATGAGTGTCTCTCTCAAAAAAGGTGTGTGCAGCAATGATGATTGTGTAAAACTAACAAATAAAGACTCAAATAATCCAAGACGCTCCAAGCAAAACACATATCATGTGG
Organism: Triticum aestivum; assembly: GCF_018294505.1. Taxonomy (NCBI): domain Eukaryota; kingdom Viridiplantae; phylum Streptophyta; class Magnoliopsida; order Poales; family Poaceae; genus Triticum; species Triticum aestivum. Next base: position 502,162,177 of record NC_057797.1, read on the forward strand.
TAAATAAAAATATAGCTCCAAGTAAAGTTACCGATAGAAGTAGAGGAAAGAGGGGATGCCTTCAGGGGCATCCCAAAGCTTTGGATTTTAGGTGTCCTTAGATTATCCTGGGGGTGACATGGGCATCCCCAAGCTTAGGCTCTTGCCACTCCTTATTCCATAATCCATCATATCTTTACCCAAAACTTGAAAACTTCACAACACAAAACTTAAAGTAGAAAATCTCGTGAGCTCCGTTAGCGAAACAAAACAAAACACCACTTCAAGGTACTGTATTGAACTCATTCTTTATTTATATTGGTGTTAAACCTACTGTATTCCGACTTCACTATGGTTTATAAACTATTTTACTATCCATAGATTCATCAAAATAAGCAAACAACACACACAAAACAGAATCTGTCAAAAACAGAACAGTCTGTAGTAATCTGTAGCTAACGCAAGATCTGGAACCCCAAAAATTCTAAAATAAATTTATTTACGTGAGGAATTTATCTATTAATCATCTGAAATAAGAATTAACTTAATATCACTTTCCAAATAAAAATGTCAGCAGTTCTTGTGAGCGCTAAAGTTTCTGTTTTTTACAGCAATATTAAAAAGACTTTCCCCAAGTCTTCCCAACGGTTCTACTTGGCACAAACACTAATTGAACACAAAAAACACAACCAAAACAGAGCCTAGATAAATTATTTATTACTAAACAGGAGAAAAATCAAGGAATAAAAATAAAATTGGGTTGCCTCCCAACAAGCGCTATCGTTTAACGCCCCTAGAGCGAAGATAGATCTATGTATTGTCATCTTTGGTTTTAGGGAAGAAAAGAGCAAACTTGCTATCTATGGAATTAATCTTTATATTTTGATAAAGCACATGGCTATTAATGGTCAAAGAAAGATTAAGTACGTTACGGAAATTTGTATCTAAGCTAGCCTTCATCTCTTTGATAGATTCGTTTTAGTAAGAGAGCAAAAGAGATGTAGATTCAACTTTCTCATTCATGGGGTGCCCAAATATGGTTTTCATCTTTTCATAAGTGTCTACGGCATCCCCTTTAAGAAAAACCTTCTTCAAATATAGAATCTAGGACATGCTTAAAAGAAGAAGGTAGGGCAACACAAAAGCTTTTTAAGTAAATTTCAATTTGGTATTGAGGCACATAGCTAGCCCTGATCCTTAATAGTCTATCCCAAGCATCTTTCAAAGATTCATCAAGTAAATAATGAAAAATTCCGAAATCATCTTCATCAAAATTATTAAGATTCTCATTGATAACTCTGGTAGGTCTTTCCATAGCATCTTTATTTATGAGTTTAGCGAGAATAGAAGGATTGTCCAAAGTGCTAAAACTCGGGAGAGAACTCCCAACCCTTTTTGATTCCGGCATAGAGGAAGAAAGGTGAGCGGAAAAGAGAAGGAGAATAAAACGGCAAGGGTGAAGTGGGGGAGAGGAAAACCAGAGGCAAATGGGAAATAATGTAATGCGGGAGATAAGGGCTTGTGATGGGTACTTGGTATGTTGACTTTTGTGTAGACTCCCCGGCAACGGCGCCAGAAATGGCTCGTTGTTGGGAGTCCAAATTTGAATTGACCTTGCATAAGCCTCCCCAGCAACGGTGCCAAAAATCCTTCTTGCTACCTCTTGAGCACTGCGTTGGTTTTCCCTTGAAGAGGAAAGGGTGATGAAGTAGAGCAGCGTAAGTATTTCCCTCAGTTTTCACTACAAAAAAAATACACTTCCATGATGATACGTGTTTGTCATAGTAGGTCGCATTTTCTGTCATGCATGTACATCCATGATGATTTTATGATAGAATCAAGATAGTCATACTTGTGCTGTCGTAGAAGTGTTCCATGACATTACCAAAATTATCATCACGGAAGTGTCCACTTCCATGACGATAAATCCCGCGTCACAGAAGTGCTTTCATCAAGGGTGACCGACACGTGGCATCCACCGTAACGGAACGCCGTTAAGCTATCGGGTCAGGTTTTGGATCCGATAAGCCGTTAACAGCCCCGACCAATGGGGATTTTCCACGTGTAAAATCATCATTGGCTAGAGGAAACACGTGTCGGCTCATCGTTGGGACAGATGTCATCCACTCATTGGACAGAAGGCACCTATGATACGTCGACACGTGGCACGGCCCAATAAAGGCCCATTCCTGTGAAAAGGCCGGCCCGTCTGACTTGGTCAAAAGGTGGCGGGCCGGCCCTTGTAAAGCCTGTTAACGGTAGGTTAGCATGTAGCCCATTTGCAGCCCGCTAACCCAAGGCCCGTTACGCCCTATCCGAATTAGGCCCAGTAGCGTCATCTGGGCCACCCAATATGATTCCAGCCTGTTTTCACTTCTGGCCCATGTATGGCCCATGACGTCTTTCGGCCCATATGAGGCACTATGTAACTCTTGGCCTATTAACGGCCCGCGGTGAAACTGGCTCGTAATGAACAGTGTATCACTTTACACCCATTAACGACCCGTGGTGAAACTGGCCCGTAATGAACAGTGTATCACTTTATACCCATTAACGGCCTGTTATCCCGTTGGGCCGTTTCCAGCCCATGTTATCTTTCGGCCTTCTCAGAGCCCATTTATTCTTGGGCTCATTTCCAGCATTCATTTACTTACGACACGTTACTGTCATTTTCTGCTTGTGGGCCAAATTCAGCCCGTGGTTACAGTCGGCCCGTTTGTGATCCATTAATACGTTGGGCCGTTTTCATAGCGTCATCAAATACGGCCTATTAACGATGGCTCGTTATAGTCGGTGTCGGTGTCAAAACCGGCGGATCTCGGGTAGGGGGTCCCGAACTGTGCATCTAGGCTGGATGGTAACAGGAGGCAGGGGACACGAAATTTTACCCAGGTTTGGGCCCTCTCGATGGAGGTAAAACCATACATCCTGCTTGATTAATATTGATGATTCGGGTAGTACAAGAGTAGATCTACCACGAGATCAGAGAGGCTAAATCCTAGAAGCTAGCCTATGGTATGATTGTATGTTATTGTTGTTGTCCTACGGACTAAAACCCTTCGTTTTATATAGACAGCGGAGAGGGTTAGGGTTACACAAGGTCGGTTACAAAGGAGGAGATATCCATATCCGTATTGCCTAGCTTGCCTTCCACGCCAACTAGAGTCCCATCCGGACACGAGACGAAGTCTTCAATCTTGTATCTTCATAGTCTAACAGTCCGGCCAATGGAGATAGTCCGGCTGTCCGGAGACCCCCTAATCCAGGACTCCCTCAGTGAGTCCAGCGCGCAGTATTGTCTTTCGGCATTGCAAGGCGGGTTCCTCTCAAAATTCTGTGTACCTGTCGAAATAATGTCCGGTTTCTTGTGAATGTTTGTACCCCTCGGCTTCTACGCCCAATAATGGCCACTTTCCACGTGTCGAGCGAATGCGAAGAGCTAGGGTGTTTTCACATTTACCCCCTTAGCTGTGTGAATGAGCCGTCTATTTAAAAAGACGAGGATTCATATCCAAATCACACCATCCTCCCTTGGCGAGCCTTCATCAGAGCGTACCCGACAGAGATCCATTCCATCATGGCCGGTCGACGCAGCTCCTCCTCTCGCACCCCTAGCTCCAAGCCCGAAGATTGGGAGAGATATTCCGCCCCGCACAGCAAATTAGTGATGCTTCAGTCCAAGGGATTTCTTCCCCCAGCGTACCTGGTCCCGGTTCGAGCCGGGCTTGCCACCTATAATGGCGGAGAGCAAGCGGAGAGCCTTCCCAATCCCTCCAAAGGAGAGCGGGTATTCCTTGTCCCTTATTTGGTAAGAGGGCTTGGATTCCCAATTCATCTGTTTCTCCGGGGGCTCTTGGAGTTCTACGGCCTCCAGTTGCACAACCTTACGCCTGCTTCCGTGCTGCATATCGCGGGATTCGTAGCCCTTTGCGAGTTGTTTTTGGGCTGTGAGGCTCATTTCGCTGTGTGGAAGAAGTTGTTGTCTTGTGCCCCGTTCTCAAAAGGGGTCAATATATCAAGTGGGCAGAGCCGAAGTGTGGCATATTGCCGGGACCGGATACCTGTCCAGGACCCCAAAGAAGACGTCCGAAGATTGGCCTTCAGAATGGGGTTACTTCTAAGACGTCCCCCTCCTGGATCCTATTCGGATCAGCCTTCCTGAGTTCGACAACGCCCCTTTGAAGAAGCACCGGAGCTAGAGTCCACGGAGCTCCCTGGAGGAAGATGACAGGGATATTCTTTATCTAATGAGCCGGATAAGTTTTTTTAGCTCGATCCGGATTGACCATGATCGAGGTCATGGCTATATGCATCATGCGGGGGGTGCAGCCGCTTCAGTATAGAGGCCACCCCATGTGGGATTTCAATGGGGAGGATGATGCCACCCGCCATGGCCGCAAAGGGCCGGGATCGGCTGCTGATCTAATAAAGATCTTATCCACTTTGTACAAGGGAGAAGAGGAGGAATTCCTTCGTGTCAACCCGCAAGGCGGATTTTCTATGTACAATCCTCCGAGCTGGGTAAGCGGAGACTTTTTATCGCCCATCCATTTCGTATTCCCGTAGTTAAGTATTCATTCTAGCAATTTCATCGTAGGAGCTGCGCCAGGCTGTAAAGGAGATAAATAGCCCTCCTCCACAACCCGAGGACCCTGGACGGTCCCTTGACCTGGCCTCCCAGGAGGATCCGGACATATCTGTGGAGATGATCGATGGGGTATTTTACCAAGCGAGTAATGACAATGCTTTGGTGGCCATTATGGCCGATTACCCTGGGCTAGTTCCAGCCTCACAGGTGACTGAGACCGAAGTCCCAGCAGTTCAAAAAGGGATTCGTCCTTGTGTGTTTTTGATCGCCGTATAACAGCCGTGTTTTGCAGGGGAGGTCCTCGAGGCCGAAGGCCGAGCCTGCGGCGACTGGCCAACAAGGGGCCGCGAGGCCAGGCAGGCTGAAAAGACCCGCAGTCCGGATTGAGACACTGGCGTAGCGGTATGGCGCGCCGTTCTTATTACAAGACATTATTCTCAGAGGCATATTAACGCCCATGCCTTCTTTTCAAGAAAAAGAGCGGTCGCCGGACTATACCTGGAGAGGCTACCAATTGCGCCACCACAAGCCAGGCTCCAAGGTCGAATTTGGAGGCGGGAATGAATACAAGGCGTGCGTCGGGTGCTCCTCCGACAGAGGATGCGGATAAACTATCCGCCACCCATTCCGAGGTGGAAAGTGCCATGAACCACAGGCGTCGCCGGACTGTTCTTCGTGACGCTTGTTTCTCCCAAGAGGCATTGGATGCCTTCAACTCGGGAGACACGCACCTCCGTGCTGCTCAAAATGGTCTAGCCAGAGCCACGAAGCAGTATGTAAAAGACATATGGGTGAGAAAATTTGATGATTATATATATCGGTAGCCCCTGAGACTTGAAACAGTTAGGATAACTGATTTAAGGATCGTTTGTTATGCAGGTTCTTACAGAAAAGAATACTCTACTGTCTCAGGAGCTGGAAGAGTGCAAAGCCCAACTTCAGGCCGCACTGGCCGCGGCAGGGGAGACCAAAGAGACCCCCTGTGGTAACATATCCTTTGAATGATAAGTATCATATAGAATGCAACATATATGTAGATCTGACGATAAAATTGCAGATGACGCTGGAGTAAATCCGGATAAGCAACAGCTCATACGCCAGCTGAAGGCCAGTGAGAGTGTGCTTACGAGGGTGAGGCAGGAGGAAAATGATCTCCTAGATGCCAACACCAAGCTGGGAGTGGAACTACAAGATGTTCGCGCCCAACTGTCGGACTCTGTTAAGGAAAATCGGCGGCTTCGACGCGGCATATTTAGTAAGTGCTTGAACGAACTTTGAAAAAAAGTTCGGCGAGGAAACTGGCTGACAGAGTTATGTCTGTAGGTATGCTAACAGGTCGTCATGCCAAGGAAATGCCTAGTTCAACGGGTGACCTTCTTCCCGAGCTCTCCCAGCTGCACGAACGAGTTCGGCAGGTGATGCAAGGCGCCGCCCAGGCCTTGTGGCCATCCGTCTCCATACCCGAAGGCCTTGGAGAGCTTGCAAAAAAGCTAAAGGGAGCGCGGCGGCGCCTCCGATTATGGAAGATATCGGCCTTCCGTCAGGGCGCCAGGGAAGCCTGAGCGATGGTGAAGACATGGTATACGAAGGCTGACCCGAACCACATGGCCGAAGTCAGATCTGTGGGGCCCGATGGGAAGGAGATCCCTATGAGCTTAGTGTACGGCCAAGTAGAATTGGCCGCAAAGTATTCCCAACAGGACTGTAGACTAGACAGCCTGTTGGATGGTATTGAAGAGGAATTCAACCAGTCAAATTGACTATGTAATTTTAAAGTGATATGTATAATGCCTTCTTGCCGGATTGTAGATCGTTTGTCGTGGCGGACCTTTTCGCTTCAACCTCGGGACCTGACAGTCCGGAGTGTATCCGAATACCCTCTCGGTTATGTAAGAACTGGGGCATGCATATAGACCAAGCGTAGGGGTCATTAGTGCTTTATCAGACAAGTGCCCAACTAGTTATGTTATATTACATGGGTAGTAAGAAACATCTTCCAGGGAGAATAGTTCCGTTAAGGGTTCCTTTCCCTGGGTAAGCATGCCCTAAAGTGCATGTCCGGACTACGATAAGAAGCGCAGAAAAACCATCTAGGGGCAGATATGGATAATAAAAGTCATCTTTTGTTCACCGACCGAATATTCCCTTAAGAACGCTAGCTTTCGGCTTCACCCAGTTTGAGGTACACGTCCGGCTGAACCGGCGGTAACAATCGCAGAGGTGCTCCCCTTATGCCCTAGCCGAATTAACGGGAACGTAGGGCATAAATACAAGAGCCAGGCAACCCAGCTTGGCCAAATAAGTCATATCGATGCATATAATGGTCAAAAAAGGTACATGCGGAAGTATAACACATGTGTTGGGCGTGAGGCCTGGGTAAATAACTTAAGCTTCTGTGAAAGAAGCTCCCAGGTATGAAGAGTGTGGCTAGCACATCTATAATGTACGAGTGAGGCACAAGGTGGCCCTTGAAGGCCTAAAGAAATAAAAGAAAGAAAGGGAAACAGGACAGATGATGCATATGCAGAAAATGGACAAAGGGAGGGGACTAACATAGAGTCCGGTGCTAGGCGTAGAATCTTCGAAGCCTGGCTGCGTTCCATGGGTTCGGCTCGAGTCGACTAGTCGATGCATCCCGTAGTCGGTATGCTCCACCGGTCAGAACTTGGTCGATAATGAAGGGACCTTCCCATTTGGGCTCGAGCTTGCTCTTTTTCTTATCCGGCAGTCATAGAACTAGTTCACCAACGTTATAAGTTTTGGCCCATACTTCTCTGCTTTGGTATCTGCGAGCCTGTTGCTGGTAAAATGCGGAACGGGCTTTGGCTACGTCGCGCTCTTCCTCCAAGGTGTCCAGACTGTCCTGCCGATCGAGCTCGGCTTCTCTTTCTTCATACATGCGCACTCGAGGTGAGTCATGAATTATGTCACAGGGCAGGACTGCCTCTGTGCCGTACACCATAAAAAACGGTGTATATCCGGTACTATGATTCGGCGTGGTCCGCAGCCCCCAGAGTACGGAGTCAAGCTCCTCTACCTAGTGCGTGTCAGACTCCGTTAAGGAGCGCACTAACCTGGGTTTAATGCCGCTCATTATAAGACCATTTGCTCGTTCGACTTGACCGTTGGTTTGTGGGTGATAGACTGAAGCATAATCGAGTTTGATGCCCAATTTGTTGCACCAGAGTTTTACCTCGTCGGCCGTGAAGTTCGTGTCGTTATCAGTGATGATGCTGTGGGGGACGCTGTAACGGTGTACAACCCCGGATATGAAATCTATCACCGGTCCGGATTCGGCTGCTTTAACCAGTTTAGCCTCTATCCATTTGGTGAATTTATCCACCATGACCAATAAGTATTTTTTCTTGTGGGTTCCCCCTTTAAGGGGTCCAACCATGTCAAGCCCCTAGACCGCGAAGGGCCATGTAATGGGGATTGTTCGGAGGGCGGTGGGTGGCATGTGGCTTTGATTTGCAAAGAGCTGGCAACCGGCGCAACGTTGGACCAGGTCCTGTGCATCTGCCCGGGCCGTTTGCCAATAGAATCATGTACGGAAGGCCTTGCTTACAAGAGCCTGGGCTGCGGCGTGATGACCGCCGAGTCCGCCATGAATTTCTGCCAAAAGGTTCCCGCCTTCCTCTTCGAAGATGCACTTTGGAAGGACTCCGGTAGCGCTTTTTTTGTACAATTCTCCCTCATGGACCCTGTAGGCCTTGGATCGCCGTACTATGCAGCGTGCCTCATTTTGGTCCTCCGGAAGTTCCTATCTAGTTAGGTAGGCCAGGAATGGTTCTGTCTACGGGGCAATAATGGCCATTATTTTGTGGGCTGATTGTGTTATTTCGGTGGCGGAGCCTCCGATTGTGTCAGAGAGTTCGGTATCGGGTATTTTGGCCGGGTCCGGACTGTTGTTACCGGTGTCCCCTTCCCATGCTACGGATGGCTTGAAGAGTCGTTCCAGAAATATTTTGGGAGGGACCGCGTCGCGTTTTGCGCCAATGCGGGCGAGGATATCGCCGCCTGATTGTTTTCGCGTGCCACATGGTGAAATTCGAGCCCCTCGAACCGAGCTGACATTTTTAGGACGACATTGCGATAAGCTGCCATTTTCGGATCCTTGGCATCGAAGTCTCCATTTATTTGGGATATCGCGAGGTTCGAATCCCCGCGCACCTCTAGGCGTTGAATGCCCATGGATACTGCCATCCGGAGACCATGTGTGACGCCCCGAGACCGATGTGCCAGGTGTCTTCCAATTATTTCGCTGTCTTTGCTTGCGTGCTGCATCTTGTCATGTCATCTTGTGCATTGCATCATCATGTTTTCAAAACCTGCATTCGTCCGTGTTTCCCCCAGTCCCGTCCGTTGTCCGTTCTGAGCCTAGACACACTTGCACGCGCCTGCGGCACGTCTGAAATATTTTTTTTAAGTGGCCGTAAAATGTTCTTGGAATGGGATGAAAGTTGGCGTGCGGTGTTGTTATGTTGTCAGTAGACCGCCTGCCAAGTTTTATCGCATTCGGAGTCCGTTTGACGCCCCAACGGATAACTATAGCGGCAGTATAGCCGGTCACACATCGGACGTTTTCGGTCTCCCTCTCTTCTCTTCTCTCAGCTCGAGACCGTCTACACAGCCCACTACCTACCGCCAGGCCCAACCTAACCTCTCTCGTCAGCCCGTGGCCCTCCTCGCGCGCGCGTCCGAAAATTGTCCCGGACCCGACCCGAGCAGTCGTCACCGTCATGTCCGGATCATCCCCAAACATCTACAAAACGTCTCCGTTTTCTTTTTGGGCTCCCTAGCATATTTTTTCCGACCGTCCGATTACGATCGGAGGGACGGATTAGCCCCTACCCAAACATCCTTTTGCTATTTATATGTCAGGCCAAACCCTAAAAACTAGATCATTTGTCCCCCCTCAGCCGCCGCCACACTCCACAAAATCTTCATCGGGATCCAACCCACAACCATCCTCTCCCTCCCTCGTTTTCAGCACCACCAACCAGAGCCCGCAACCACGATCCAAATCCTTCCCGACAGTCTCCCTCTTTTTGCGCGCTTGACGAATTGGGTCGCCCGAGCCCCGAGCCCCTTCGCTGTTCTTTCCCCAAGCTCCTCTCGCGCTGGTATCCTCGGAGCCCCGAGCTTCCCTGTGCGACTCCACCACGCCTCATCGTCTGGCGACTGGCACCGCCGCCGGCGACTGAACTAGCAGCAACGTCGCCCCTGCCTTCTTCTTTTCTCCCATGCTACTACCTCGTCTCACCTCTGTCTCCCTCACTCTGTTTTGGACCAGGGGCCCCGCGCCATGGAGCACCCTGTCCACCGGCTCGCCTCCGCTTCGATCCGGCAGGGAACGAGATCCCGGCGATCTCCCACGACCGGATCCGGCCACCCCGACGCCTTGTGCCCTCGGGCCCCGCAGGACCTCCTCCTCGCCTCTGCGTCATCCTCACCGCCCTGTAGCCGAGGCCGTTGCCTCCTCAGTTCATCGCGCCGCCTCCAGTTCCGCCGGATCCGCCGTCTCCAGGCCCTTCCTGGCCGGATCCTGCCACCGCGCTGCCGCTCCTCGCCCACATCTCCGCCCAGTCGCCGCCATCTTCTTCCCGGAGGTCCACCGGTGCTGCAAGTCCCGCTGTGCCTGATTTCCTCTCGTCAGAGACGAACGAGTGCTCGCCCGCGTACATTGACCGCGCCCACGCGGACCAGGCCTCGATCGCCTCCAGCCCAGCAGCCCTCGTCCTGCGCCAGTAGGCCAGCCTAGCATCGGCCGGGCCAAGGCCCATGGGTGAGGACACGCCCAGCCTCTCCCCTGTTCCTGTTGGGCCAACAAGAGTCGGCCCAGAATTGTTTTTTCCGGCTGCTGTGATTTTCACTTTTATCCAGTAAAGGCAGAATTGCAGAAAAGACCTGCATCTTCATGCATTTAATAACTCACAAACTGTGCATCGGATTAAAAAGATCTATATATGAAACTTGCTTAAAATTATGTGTAGATTGATAATATGCCACTTTCTTGCCATGTTAAAATGCTTAAAATGTTGTTTGTTTAAATTTGCTCAAATAACTTGTTAAATGTTTTAATTCATAACTATTTAACCGTAGCTCCAAATTTAACAAATTTTATACGTAATTGGGGTAGAAAAATGCCTAGTTTAACATGGTGGCTTCACCTTGCATGTTTAACCACTCTAAAATTGTGTTTAGGGCAGAACAGGACCAAACCTAATATATGCACATGAGGAGTTTCCGGATTTGTTGTTTTGTTATTCCGGCCTCATTTAAACTTGACTAGATAGGTAGTTTTACTTTGCTTCACCCTCTTGCCATGTTTAACAACATTTAATATTGTTGGGTACATAAACAAGATCGAACTAAATAAGTCACGTGGTGTTTCGTCAATATGCAACTGAGTTGCATATTGAGCTCCACTTAATTTATAGGATTGCTTGTGCACTTTGCCATGCCATGCTTCATGAAACCGGACATGCATCATACTTGGTTGTGCATCGTGCCATGCTTATGTCGTGGTTGTTTACTATGTTGTTTGCTTCTTTCCGGTGTTGCTTCTTCGGGTTGGTTCCGGTAACGTTGCGTTTGTGAGGATTCGTTTGACTACGTCCGTTTGTCTTCTTCATGGACTTGTTCTTCTTCCTTGCGGGATTTCAGGCAAGATGACCATCCCCTCGAAATCACTTCTATCTTTGCTTGCTAGTTGCTCGCTCTTTTGCTATGCCTATGCTGCGATACCTACCTCTTGCTTATCATGCCTCCCATATTGTTAAACCAAGCCTCTAACCCACCTTGTCCTAGCAAACCGTTGTTTGGCTATGTTACCACTTTGCTCAACCCCTCTTATAGCATTGTTAGTTGCAGGTGAAGATTGAAGTGTGTTCCTTGTTGGAACATGGAGATGTTGTTCCTTGTTGGAACATGTTTACTTGTTGGGATATCACAATATTTCTTATCTAATTAATGCATCTATATACTTGGTAAAGGGTGGAAGGCTCGGCCTTATGCCTGGTGTTTTGTTCCACTCTTGCCGCCCTAGTTTCCGTCATATCGGTGTTATGTTCCTGGATTTTGCGTTCCATACGCGGTTGGGTTATAATGGGAACCCCTTGACAGTTCACCTTGAATAAAACTCCTCCAGCAATGCCCAACCTTGGTTTTACCATTTGCCACCTAGCCTCTTTTTCCCTTGGGTTTCCGGAGCCCAAGGGTCATCTTTTTTTAACCCCCCCCCCCCCCGACCAGTGCTCCTCTGAGTGTTGGTCCAAACTAGAGTCTTGTGCAGTGCCCCCTTGGGGAAACTCGAGGTTTGGTTTTAGTTGTATGGAGAGCTCATCTGAGTGTGCCCTGAGAACGAGATATGTGCAGCTCCTATCGGGATTTGTCGGCACATTCGGGCGGTGTTGCTGGACTTGTTTTACCATTGTCGAGGATGTCTTGTAACCTGGATACCGAGTCTGACCGAAATGTCTTGGGAGAAGGAATATCCTTCGTTGACCGTGAGAGCTTGTGATGGGCTAAGTTGGGACACCCCTGCAAGGATTTGAACTTTCGAAAGCCGTGCCCGCGGTTATGGGTAGATGGGAATTTGTTAATGTCCGGTTGTAGAAAACCTGAAGTTACTCTTAATTAAAATGCACCAACCGCGTATGTAACCGTGATGGTCTCTTCTCGGCGGGGTCCGGGAAGTGAACACGGTGTTGGAGTTATACTTGACGTAGGTTGTTCTAGGATCACTTCTTGATCATAGATTCTCGACCGTGCTTTGCCTTCTCTTCTCTCTCTCATTTGTGTATGTTAGCCACCATATATGCTAGTCGCTTGCTGCAGCTCCACCTCATACCTTTTACCCTTCCTATAAGCTTAAATAGTCTTGATCGCGAGGGTGTGAGATTGCTGAGTCCCCGTGACTCACAGATACTTCCAAAACTAGTTTGCAGGTGCCGATGATATCGTGCAGGTGACGCAACCGAGCTCGAGGAGCTCGATGAAGATCATGTTTGTTATGTTGTTTCCGTTTCCAGTTGATCAGTAGTGGAGCCCAGTTGGGACGATCGGGGATCTGTGTAGCTTTTGGGGTAGTCTTCTTTTATTTTGGTTCCATAGTCGGACCTTGATTGTATCTGGATGATGTGATGTTTTATTCATGTAATTGTGTGAAGTGGCGATTGTAAGTAAACTATGTATCTCTTTCCCTTATGTATTACATGGGTTGTGTGAAGATTAACTCACTTGTGACATTGCTTTCAATGCGGTTATGCCTCTAAGTCGTGCTTCGACACGTGGGATATATAGCCGCATCGAGGGCGTTACACCATGTAGAAGGGCCTCGTATTCGGCTGCGTTGGAGTCCGTATACATTATCTGTAGTACGTATTGAATGGTATCTCCTGTTGGGGACGTCAAAACGACGCCAGCCCACGGACCAGCCAACATTTTGGAGCCGTCGAAGTGCATGATCCAGTTTGAATATGTGCCGTACTCTTTAGGGAGTTCGGCTTCCGTCCACTCAGCGACAAAGTCAGCCAAAACTTGCGACTTAATAGCTCGCCATGGCTTATCAATTATGTCGAACGGGTGGAGCTCAATGGCCCATTTGGCAATCTGGTCTGTCGCGTCGCGGTTGTTTATAATACCATTAAGTGGTACTTCCGAGGCTAGCATTATCAAACACTCTTGAAAGTAGTGTCACAGCTTCCAGGATGCCATAAATACCACGTACGCTATCTTTTGATAATGCGGGTACCATGATTTGCATGGAGTAAGGACAGTGGACACATAGTAAACCGGCTTTTGAAGGGGGAATTTGTGTCCGTCCACTTCTCGCTCGACGACGATCACTGCGCTTACTACTTGATGAGTTGCCACAATGTATAATAGCATTGGTTCGCCAATGTTTGGCGCAGCCAGGACTGGGTTTGTTGCCAATATGGCTTTTATTTCGTTGAGTCCGGCCGAGGCGGCATCCGTCCACTCGAAGTGTTCGGTGCGCAGGAGGAGGCGATAAAGGGGTAATGCCTTTTCTCCCAAGCGGGAGATAAACGGCTTAGAGCCGCCATGCATCCAGTCAATTTTTGTATTTGTTTGAGGTCTGTTGGGGTAGCCAACTGTGACAATGCTCGGATTTTGGCCAGATTAGCTTCAATACCTCTACTAGAAACAATGAATCCCAGGAGCTTTCCGGCTGGTACGCCGGAAACGCATTTTCCGGATTGAGCTTGATGTCATATTTTCAGAGGTTGTCGAATGTGAGCCTCAAGTCATCTACTAGAGTTTCGACATGCTTGGTTTTAACGACCACGTCATCCACGTATGCCTCCACTGTTTTGCCGATCTGGTTTGCCAGACATGTCTGAATCATGCGCTGATATGTTGCGCCGGCATTTTTGAGCCTGAAGGGCATTGTGTTGAAGCAGAATGGGCCGTATGGTGTGATGAATGCCGTTGCGGCTTGGTCTGGCTCTGCCATTTTAATTTGATGGTAGCCGGAGTATGCGTCGAGGAAACACAATGAATCGTGTCCTGCAGTAGCATCGATGATTTGATCGATGCGGGGGAGGGGGAAGGGATCCTTTGGGCAGGCCTTGTTAAGGTCCTTAAAATCGACACACAAGCGCCAGGATTTGTCCTTCTTTGGTACCATCACCAGGTTTGCTAGCCAGTCCAGATGTTTTATTTCTCTGATGAATCCGGCCTCCAATAGCTTGGCTAGTTCCTCTCCCATGGCTTGTCTGTTAGGCTCGGAGAAACGTCGAAGAGCCTGCTTGACTGGTTTGAATCCTTTTAGGATATTTAGGCTGTGCTCAGCCAGCCTGCGTGGGATTCCTGGCATGTCTAAAGGGTGCCAGGCAAAAATGTCCCAGTTCTCGTGTAGGAACTCTCGCAGTGTGGCGTCGACATCAGGGTTTAATTGTGCCCTGATGGAAGCTGTTTTTGCAGGGTCTGTTGGATGGACTTGGAATTTGACTATTTTGTCCGCCGATTTAAAGGAGGTGGACTTGGATCTTTTATCGAGTATCACATCGTCCCTGTTCACCATGGAGCGCAGCGCAGTTAGTTCCTCGACCGCTAGGGCTTTGGATAGTGCCTCGAGGGCCAGTGCGGCTGTCTTATTTTCGGCATGGAGTGCTATGTCCGGATCACTAGCAAGAGTGATGATTCCGTTGGGCCCGGGCATTTTGAGTTTCATGTACCCGTAATGGGGGTATGGCTTGGAAGATTGTAAACGCCTCCTGCCCTAGTAGAGCGTGGTATCCACTGCTGAACAGGGCCACCTAGAATGTAATTTCTTCGGACTTGTAATTATCCGGCGTGCTGAATACCACATCTAGTGTGATTTTCCCAGCACAGCGTGCTTCCCGACTGGGCATGATTCCTCTAAAGGTTGTGCTACTTTGCTCAATGTGGCTCCAGTCTATTTCCATCTTTTGAAGAGTTTCCTCATAGATGAGGTTTAATCCACTGCCGCCGTCCATGAGTACCTTGGTGAGTCGAAAGTCGTCCACGATTGGACTGAGGACCAGTGCGGCTGGTGCTCGAGCTGTTCGGAATTTGGGTTCGTCACTGGCATTGAAGGTAATAATCGTGTCACTCCAAGGATTTATTTCTGCTATGTGGAAAATTTCGGCCATGCTGCGGAGTGTTCGCTTGCGTCTATTATTTGACGTGAAGGTCTCAAAGACCGTTAACACCGTATTGTTGTCCACGGGATGGTGCTCTGTGGTTTTTGGGAGGAGTAGATCCTCACCACTTTTGGCCACCTGCTGGAGTATCCAACATGCTCTAAGGTTGTGCATTGGTATTGCATCCGTTGTACTATGAATTTTGCAGGGTCGTTGAGCCATCCCTCCAGTACGGTTCCTTGCCCTGTAGAGGGTTTTTTTTGGTAGTTAACCCAGGTGTATTGTGATAATGCACCCTTTTATTTCGGACTGGGTTTGTATTCAGGGCCGGATTATCCCAAAATTTTATTTCGGTTTTCCAGGCGCTTTCCATTGCACAGTACTTTCGTACTATGGACACCAAGTCGGCAAAGCGTGTAATTTCGCAGCGACTTATGGCGTTGAGGATTCCCTTGTCCGTGCAATTATTGCAGAAGAATGAAATTGCGTCTTCCTCGCGGCAGTCCTTTATCCTGTTCATGACCAGGAGGAATCTGGCCCAGTAATGGTGTACTGTTTCTTCGGGCTCTTGCCTGATTTGGGATAGATCACGTATGTTTGGGTGGGTGGGTGGAATTGAATCCAAATCCTTACCCAATCTGAGACTCAGGGGCCAAGGAGTTTCCGAACTCGAAAGTTTGGATTCTTGGATGTTTTCCGATAAATCTAGCCCCCTGCCTGATTCTAGGTTCAGGCCTTGAGTGACGTCCTCCCCTCCGCGGGTATCCGGCTTGGAGGGATCGGGAATCCGGACATAGCTAGTCCTTAAGATAGATGAAGGGTTGCCGCATTGTTCCTCCACCACTGCAACGTGATGGGTGACCAGGGGAGAGGTGATCTCTCTCAGATCGGGTTTAGGCCCAATCTGATCGTAGTCTGTAGCGACTCCCAGGGCGGCGATGCGATCCAAGAGCTCGTTCAGGGAAGATAGCTCCATTGGATCTAACTGCTCGGCGAGTTCCGAGTTGACGTGAAGATTGCTTTCGATGACCCGAGAAGTCATCGTCGGTGCAGCGGCCGAACAGGCGGTCATAAGAAAACCACCTAGCCGAAGAGTTTGGCCGATAGCCAAAGCTCCCTCAGCAATAGTGTCGTCTTTAAAGACGGGATGAGACATCCTTCCTGGTGGCGATGGCACAACAGAACTCTCAATGAAAGCACCAATGTCGGTGTCAAAACCGGCGGATCTCGGGTAGGGGGTCCCGAACTGTACGTCTAGGCCGGATGGTAACAGGAGGCAGCGGACACGAAGTTTTACCCAGGTTCGGGCCCTCTCGATGGAGGTAAAACCCCATGTCCTGCTTGATTAATATTGATGATATGGGTAGTACAAGAGTAGATCTACCACGAGATCAGAGAGGCTAAACCCTCGAAGCTAGCCTATGGTATGATTGTATGTTATGGTTGTTGTCCTACAGACTAAAACCCTTCGATTTATATAGACACTAGAGAGGGTTAGGGTTACACAAGGTCGGTGACAAAGGAGGAGATATCCATATCCATATTGCCTAGCTTGCCTTCCACGCCAAGTAGAGTCCCATCCGGACACGAGATGAAATCTTCAATCTTGTATCTTCATAGTCTAACAGTCCGGCCAATGGAGATAGTCCGGCTGTCCGGAGACCCTCTAATCCAGGACTCCCTCAGTCGGCCCATGAACAGACGATTCCAACTCTAGCCCGTTTACGACCATAATGCGGCCTGTTATTGACCCATCTTTTGCCACTCGATCATACTGCCCGTATAAGGCCCATTGATGATATGGCCCGTAGAAGGCCCATTGTTTCTACGGCCCGTAGAAGGCCCATTGTTTCTACGGCCCGTAGGAGGCCTAGTGTCACTACAGTAAATATTAGCCCATGGTTATTGTGGCCTAGTTTTAAAAAATAGGTTAATGCAGCCACTAGAAAACCGCAGAAAAAGAACTGCAATGACTACAAGCAAACAAATAAACAAGACAACAAGGAAATAAATAAGCAAGCAACTTACGCTAGGCTATCACGACTATCACACATATTACATCCACTGGGCATCAAAATTCGCCACCAGTGCAAATAAACGCGCCGACAAAAGAATATACAAAACTGAGAGCACTTCAGAAGGCACTAGGCCTGGCCTGGTCGCCCCCCCAAACAACCGAAGAAGCTGAGTAGACCTCAGTTGTGTCAACGATAGGTGCATCAGCACTAGATTTAAGGCATGATGGTGCGCATGGCAGTCCTCTGACATCTTCATTGCATCTTTGACTTCAAGTCGGAGCTGAGCTGAAGCAAGCCTTTCCGCTTTAAGTTGAGACTGAAGAAGTTGAACTGATTGAGGCAGTGACTGCACAGAGGTTGTCTCACACCTGCTGGTGAGTAGCTTCAACTCACTGTCTTCATCAAGACAGGACCTTGGGGTCATCTCGCTGTCCTCAAGATGGTTTGGCTCACTATCTTCCCTAAAGTTCTGCCTGGCGTAAGAGATACGAGTCTGAAAGAGAAACAAGGAGACACGTAACAAGTTTCACAATTATATAAGCAAATAAATGGATCTGTTCTGCATAAGGAACATGTTTTCACAACTACAATTTGAAACTGGCACTTGTTGCAAACATCCAATCAGATGTAAACAGCAAAGCAAATAGCAGTGGAGGAAATGATGCCTATCCAAATCTATACTAGAACAAAGTTTGAAGGCTTGAGAAGGATGAACTTACATTACATGTTAACATGGGCTGGACAAAGCCATTCTCCATGTTGATGGAAGGATAATTCAATAAATTCCCCGAAGAAAATTCGTTTTAAGTGTTGCCATTATTCTAAATTTTGCAAAGAGTAAATATAGATCAAATAATATTGGAAGAAACAGAGAATAATGAAGCTCAGGTGCAGACTGATGATACATAACCAAATAGCAATTAATTAAGTACAGCATTACAAGGCAAAAAGGAGAGAGGTACTGACAAGAGTAATGCAGAGCCCATTATTGTTTTGAGATCGTATGATCCTTTGAGCAAGGAGATTCATCTGAAATTAGTTTTCATACAAGAGAGAAGGTAAGGCACAAGCAGAAATTTAGGAGTTCAAATTTTGAATTGATATCATAGACAGTACCTGACGCTGGGCTCCCAGCAGTTCTAATAGGGGTTTGGCCACTAGAGTAGGGGTAAAGTGTGGTACAGTTGGGCCTGTGTTTTCCGTGGCTGCTGATCTATCTGATTTAACAGGTATCCCTACCTTTTCCAAATACCTAGTTTGTACTCCTTGAGGATCTGCACTCACCCTCTTCCTTTTGGACATCTATTACGAAAGAACAACATTTGACTGGAAAAACATAGTGTGACGACACATGGAATAGGTACAAAAAATGGATAGGTATGGCATATACTCATATATGATGCTTAAACTAAGCAGATGGTGTAACAAAGTAGAAGTAATGCAAGAGGTCAAATGCAAAATATGTGCGACCAATACAACTTTGCAAAGTTAGAGCAAGCACCTTGATGGGTGAATAAGATAGGCCATCCTCCACCATGCCAAGTTTGTTAGCCAGTGGATCATTCCGCAATATTCCTCTCGTGCGCCCGTTCTCATATTCATTTTGATAATGTTCAATATCTGACATGCATGAAAACATAAAAACAAGTGAGATTTTCTTTGTAATGCAGAAGTGATTCTAATCCAATACTGCCTCCCTGTAAACCCCTTTGTGCTATCTCTGCAATTCTTTTAAAAAATGCCATGCATGTTGTAATTTGTTGTGTGCATTAATATAATGTGGCCTACTACTCAAAATATGAGAGCTCTAGAAGTGATGACACTTCGCAGATGATAGCTTCAACATATAGTAAAGAAGAACAAGTCGACCTGACCTGACAGATTCAAAATATACTAAGGGAGAACAAATCGACCTGACCAGTCGACCGCAAGAGAAGAGTATCATCTTAAAGAAGATCAGAAGAGCAAGCAGTTGAAGATATTACAAGTCTTTCAATAAAATGCCGGTTGGCCACCCATGATGAACCAGAGCGCACAGAGAAATACTATTCTTTCCGGTATCTCCATATGTGGCTCACATGCATTTTGAAACTAAAGTAGGAACATTTAGCTAACCAATTAAACATCTCTCAGTTTTACTAATATCAGCAATATTATCATATATGAATCTGTACAACTAAGCTTGTTTAGCTCGATGGGTGGAGCAGTGCTATTACGACACGAACCACGTAGGTTGATTGTGGTCATCACAAAATGGGGAAAACATAAGCATGATAAGTACAGTGTTGACCGTGGCTGTGGGATGGCAGATCTGAAGCTGCAAACCGCGCAAAGGGTAGTTAGCAACCGATGTTTTCTTTGAAATAACAACTAAGATTTGGTATGGACAAGAAAGTACGGTCAACAAGTGACAACAAAATGCAATTATGATGTCTCTCTATATGTCACGACATGCATTTGGAAACTCAAGTGGGACCTTTAGCTAACCAATTAAATGTGTTAGTTAACTAATATTAGTATCATATCACAATCATATTTGAACAACTAAGCTTTCGAATTTTGAGTGTTGTGTTGTTTAGCTTGAAGGGTGGAGTAATGCTAGTATGACAGAAAGCACCTACGCAGAGCATAGTAGAGTAGATAAAAGGGGAAAACCCTAAGCATCAAGAGAAAAATCAGGAAAGTGGAACTAGCTGGACCAATGGGTGGCGCACACCTTTTCGAAATGAATATAGGAACATTAGGTGACCAATTAAACGTTCTCTATTTTAGTGATATGAGCATCATATCAGATTCGTATTTCAACACGTAAGCTTTGGGTTGAGATCTTGAGGAGCAGTGCTAGCACGACACGAAGCACCTACGATGATGGTAGTGAATATAAAGGGGGGGGGAACCATAAGCTTTACGAGTATAGTGCCCGTGCCATGGCGGATCTGAAGGTGCAAACCGGACAAAGCTACTTCGCAACCAATGTTTGCTTTCAACTAGCCACTACGATTTGGTATGGACAAGAAAAGTATAGTAAACAAATTACGATCTATTTTCCGGGTGAGATCAATAACTTAAGCACATATCGAAGAGTACCACCTCTTTTGCGATGCCGTGTAGGCCTATGCTGATATGTTGAGGGTGCTGCGGGTGCGATGGCTGTCGGCGGCGGGGAAGAAGACTTTAGACGGCAGACGGCCGGGTCGGGGGATATATCCTGTTGCTGTGGACGAGGCGGTCGTAGGAGCTGCAATGGCAAGGTGGACGACAACGCCGATGAAGCGAGAGGAGGCGATGAAAGGATCCTGGTCCAGCGCTGTGGATGAGAGACATCCATCTCTTGCAGTGGACGATGGGGTAGGGGTAGCGGCTCTGGAAAGGTGGAGGATGGGGTGGCGGACGGAGGAGGCTGGCCGCAGTGCGGAAGTTGTCATGCCGCCGACGGTGTATGAATGGGGAAATGGAGGGGAGGGGGGATCTCAAACTTTGGGACACGCTTCTCTGAAATGGGGGAAAGCTACGAACTTATCCCCCGTTTAAAATTTCGGACATCGTGTCGGTTGGGGATAGGACGGTAATCTCGCATCTCCCAAATATTTGCCGGTAACTATTTCGGGCGAGGAGAGGGTGTTTTTCCGCCCACGGGTGGCGCCCACGGTGTATGAACAGGGCTGACAGGTAGGGCGGTTGTGTCACGTCTGATGGAAGTTACACATCTGCCCCTATTTAAAATATTAGCCTACATCAATTTCGAACGAGGAGAGTTTGTTTTGCCGCCCACTGTGTATGAATGGGGAAATGGAGGAAGAGACACATGTCTTTCGGACGAGCTTGAATCAAATGTTTTTGCCTCCCACGTTTGGCGCCCACCGTGTCTGAATGGGCTCAGAGGCCATCGTGTCACGTCTGATTGAAGTTACTAGTCTACCCCTGTCGACAGCAGTGTAAATCCGGTCGATAAGGATGTCAAGTGTCAGGGGTAGACAGTAATTTCCATCTCGCAAACACTTGCTTCGGGCAGCCCACAAATTATAGTGGGTGTTTAGCCACTTCGTTCAAAACTTGGGAGAATTAGCATTCACGTTTGCCCTGGGACCTGGCAAACTAAATTCAAATCCAATTTGTATTCAATTACGAATATCCACAGATAATTATACGTTTTGTTATTTATTTCTTCAAAACCACAACAAAGATTTATTCCACCTTTATATATGATTATGATTTAGAAATGCCGTGATCTTCGAATTCAGTAGGTTGGATACACTCTGAGTCAAACAGTTATTTCATCCAATACAATATGCTCACACGAAAAACAGTTCACCTTATGTCAATCATACAAGTACTGAGGATTACCTCGCCTAAAAAAACCGGATCATTACAACACATGGACAACATAGGGGGTCTTGCAACATAATCCATTCAGAGACATGACACAACATGCAAGTACAATAATCTAATGACAATTTCAACTGGTATCTAAAGAAGAACCGGGATTACCTTGGGCTTCAGATAGCAGAAACAGCAGGAGCTCCTCCGTCTTCAAATGCAACATTCTTACTTCCTCCAATTCTTGGGTTGCTTGCATAATGCGTGCCGCTAATTCCGTAGTTTCGAGCCTCAAGATAAAGATTACCTCATTCATGGCAGCCACACCATCTCTTTCTGCCTCTAGTAGAGCCTCAAGCACTATAATATATGTGCTCAGACTGCTCTCCGGCGGTGTTGCCTCTGAACTGCTACCATCTGGTAACATGGATGGCGCACTGCTTCCACAAATAGATTCTGGGGTTGTACATTGTGTCCTCGTGTGAATGGCATCCTGAAAGGTTTCTGTTGGACATCAGTAAGAGATAGTTATTGTATGATCCAGGCAGTAAGCTTACATGGTAAACGACGGACAAATTATTGCCGAGCATGGCAAACTATATTTAAATGGTTCGAAGCAGCATCAACCGAAAAGAAATTAAAATGGTAAGATGAAACTAGGGATGTAAGTGGCAAATAAACGACATCCACTAGTCCCATCTAGTTAGTTTTTGCTACCTCCCTAGTTCATTTTCCTCAAAAAATAAAAACTCTTTTGAACTATGATGCCACTAGTGGACTTTAATCGGGATTAAACGGGACCCAGTTGACATTCCTAGTTGAAAGGGAGTGTACAATCGCTATATTTAAGTTGCCAAGGCATCTAAGCAGTTGAAATAATCTCAGAAAGCACTTAACAGTGTGGCCTCATATAAACTACGAAGACAGTCTTGTGATGAAGTTGAGAGGAAAAGTTAAGGACTCAAATGAAATAGGCATGCATTTCTTTACGATAGTACAGCAGGCACTGCTGACATATTGGCCAACTCAGGTATAGCGTAACAACAAATAAGCATTCGAATCAAGCAATATAGCAAAGCAGACAACTGAACTATTTGTAATTCGGTAGGATTACACGTTGAGGGCACAAGCCAAGAAAGTGGCCCACTCGCATTACATTTCACATGTACTAAAACACACTGGCTTACCATATGTTGCTGTGAAGCCTAGCTGCTGTTGCAATGTTCTTTGAAGATATCGTTAGCATCCCGTGGTTGCAAATCTAGTTGTTGTAGTTTATTCTGCACCATCTATTTAGGTAAAATTAATTTTAATTGCATGCACTGGTCCGAATAGATCATCAATGGTTCATCTAAACTAATGAAAGATGGGTGTGTGCATACACGGCAATATATCTGCTTCCCTCTATTTTTATGCTTGTTCGAGGTGCCAGCCCCAAAAGAACAAATATTTTGCTTGATGGGGTTGGCAGCTCCATAATTAATAGAAGCATCAAATTAGTCATGCAACTTGGGAAGATCAAGAACACACAAACAAGTAATGAACAGAGGCTCGGAGCAGTGATGTAATAGCTAGCATCAGAAAATGTAGGGTAAAACAAACAAAAAGCAACGGAACCACATGCTAGTTTGTTGATGTGTAATTAAGCATAGAGAACATTAAGCAGTCTGATGGAACCAACAGGTGGCATTAGAACAAAACTAAAGCATATTAACTATATGTGCACTGGTATGTAATTTAGCACATGTAACATGTTCACTGCCAGAAGTATGGCCCTACAGGTGCAAGCAGAATAACACGTCTCATGAAAAACTGAATGATGCCCTGAGGAAATTCAAAGGTGCGGTGCTTATGGTAGGAAAGTGAACGTAGGCGCTGGCCGTTGGATAATAGTACCTGATTCTCGGCGGCGTATGGGTATCGTTGTCATACTTGATAGCTAAGGATCATCGATGGTGCTCGTGTTGCGGTTGAGTTTGGGCCGTCTGTCGCCGTCACTGAAGCGGCTCGGTGCTACGGTTGCGGCGCCTGCCGACATACAAGAAAGCTCATCTGTCGTAAGTGAACAGTTGCACGATAAAGAGAAAAACCGAAGGAGTACAAATTGAAATAACCTGATGAGGCTGCGGCGTTGGTAAAGCAGGGTCGGTGGAGTTGAATATGGCGTCCGTGGAGCGGGTCCGGTGCATTGGACGAAGGCTTCGGCGAGCGCGTTGTACAGTGCTTTCGGTGAGGCGGATTTGTTGCGGCGGACGAGGGCTTGTATGAAGGGCCAGCGAAGGGGCGGACGAGGGAGTCAGTGAAGGGCCTACGCTGTGGTGGACGAGGGCGCCGGTTAAGCAGATCCGGTGCGGTGGACCATGATGGCGGTCAAGGAGATCTGGAGCGGTGGACAAGCCAGTCGCTGAAGCGGCTCCGGTGAAGTGGTGAGTTGGCAGTTGGGGGTTCCAAGGTGCGGAAGGTAGATCCGGTGGGGTGGGAGGTCCACCGCTGCGGCAGAGGACTAGATTTGGTAGCCTGCCGTGGTTGGGGGCCGGGGAGGGGAAGGGGAGGGGCTTTGGGGAAGAATGTTGGGGGCAAAGAGGGGAAAACAATGAAGTTACCAAAGCAGCCCTTTTCCGTTCATGTGGCAGGGGTAAAATAGGAATATCGCAGGGCTAAACTTTCGGGCGCATGATATTTTGATGTGAGCGGGAAGTTTGAAAGCTTTTTGCGCCTAAAATTATAAGTATTCTGCTCTCGTACGACCGAGTATGATATCATGGCCGACAATTTGTTTGTTTTGGACGCAAAAAAAATGTGCAAGTTTTGAAAATCAATGTCTCCAACTCGAAACTTAGAATGTCCATTCAATTCAAATATGGATCATTGAGCTACTACAAGCAAATACCATCATACGGTCCAATTCAAATGAAATTCCAAATGTGTTTATCCTAAATATGATGACAAAAGCAAAAATGTGTATGTGTATGAATAAAGTGGATGATTATAAAGTTTGAACATGCCCGTATGTGTATATCTCTAGGTTTGATATATGAATTTGAAATCACGAAATCCCGGCTTAAAAAATGTACCTCCATTTAAATGAATTACAAAAGCTAATGATGGAGTCGAATTCTAAAATTCCAATCTTAGGTTTGTAATTCTGGTACATCAAGGTATATCACGCATGTTCAAAAGTATCGTTATCTCATAGTACAAACTGTGAAACAAATTGATCAACCATGAGTGCACAATATCTCAATTACGCTAAAGTCCCTCAAATATAGACACCTCACTCTTTATCTGAAGTCAACCCCCCCCCACCACACACACACACACACACATAGAGAAGTCGTTCTCTCCCCCAAACACCAACACACGAGCACATTAACACCCCTCTCTCTTGTAAAGTCCGGACCACAACATAGGTCTCTATCACTTTGTCTCTCGGGCATGCACACATCTCTTCCCTCACTCTCTAGGTCTCCCGCTATCTCTCTTACCCAAGCACACACACTATGTAGAGTGTATATTTCCCATAAACACAAAAAGTCGCCCCCAAACGTCTATCTCCCTAGTTATGTGGTTCTCACGCACTCACCTCACACACCACCCCCACTACAAACAAGCACACTTTGTCTCCTTGTGCACCACTCTCCTATTTCTATCTCTCCCACATGCGGACCCGCCCCAGCTCCTTCCCTATATACATATATGTCATGACTCTTTGCATAGCTCCCTAATGTATAATCGTTCTCGATTTCGCACATTGTTCTCAACACCATCTATTCTGGATCTCTCATGAAGTCCCTATCACACACACGATGACTCGCGTCCCTTGCTTCTCCATTCATAGGCCAATTTCGGACAACATCAACATTGTCTCCCTATCTATACACCATTTATGGACACAAACGACCCCTCTCGCCCCCTCTCTCCCTCTCTCTCTCTCTGTCGCTAGCTCTCTCTTTTTCTCGCTTTCACACCCCTCTCCCACACACACACTCGATGTCTCTTCCAAATAGTCTGCTCCCCCCGCCCGCACCCGTGCTATCTCACTACTACACATGTCACACCATTCCCCCTTCCCTTATACTAGGTTTACATCATCAGTGGTCTCTCTACTCCACATACACTCTCTCCCTCTCACACACAAACACATGCACAAATACACACACACACACAAACACCCATTTATCTGGATCCTCATCTCTCCTCATGTCCGCATGTGTATCTCACACACTCACTCTCTAATTATGTATATGTGTCTCCACGTTACACAACACAAAGCCCCATGTACATGTCTCTCTCTATCCTCCACACACATAGACACAAAGAATCTGTTATCATTGCCTCAGTCTCTAACATATCACACACGCACACTGTCTCTCTCTCTCTCTCTCTCTCTCTCTCTCTCTCGCAAACACGCTCAACAAGGGTTTCCCTGTGAATAACTTACCGTCTATTCATCAACAGTCGTGGCAGTATGGCGAACACGAGACGTGAAAAAGAATAAATCTACACGTGCTTAGACCACCTAGTATGACTACTAGGGCTAGAGCAAGCCAAAAAGCGCGCCATCATCACCCCCTCCTTGTCGGCGACGGGAAAATCTTTGTTTTACACAGTCGAGAAGTCATTGTGCTAAGGCCGCACATGCCGAGGCGTTGAATAGAATGTAGATGCTAGTTTACGGAAGCAAGTATCGATAATACATTTGTATCTCCATACTTATATTTCTTCTCTTATAAAAAACCGAGTTGGTGACAATGGTACGTGTGCCATCTTGCAATATAGACCATCTGATCTATATCTGACGGATGGATATTAAACTAAAAGATACCCGCACCCCTCTCCACATTTGCAGACAAGGCCTTCCCTCGTTCATCCTTATCTCCAACAAACCTCATTGTTGAGCAATTAAGAAAGGAAGCCTCTGGAACAAACTGGCCTGGTGGCCGCTGCTGGCGTCGTCAATCCCCATGCCTCTGCTCAGTCCGACTACCAACCACCACCACACCCCACTCCTCTTCACCTTATCTCATATTTCTCAAGATATCATTAGTTTTTACACATGGGATTACTCCCGAAAGGGTCAATCACAACAAGTGTTTTATAAAAAAATGCATCTTGATGTTCCGTGCAATGCACGGATCTTGCTAGTACTCCTACACAAGACTAAGTTGGTGATGCTGGTGTGTCTACCATCCGTCGTTTCTGACCATTAGATCTACATCTAACTATTGTGAGGTAAGTTGTTGCCTTTTCTCACCAACATCCCACTTGTCTACCAATTTGCAGAAAAACCCATAATTAGTATCTTAAAACCAACCACATCCCTCCCTGACCTCACCAAAACAGCCCAAGGAATATATTCTAATTGAAACATAATATATCTCTAGTGACATATGTATATCAAAATTAGAGTGTTTTGTACCAAGTTTGTGAATAAGTATTATTCTAATTATGATTCGTTGCAACAGACATGAACATTGCTAGTATTTCCAACCATGCATTGTTTTTCCTAGTATTCCATAGTTTCGAGTTTTCCATCAAGATATTAGTCACTCATGGTTGATATTTACTTTCAATCATGTACACATATGCACTATGTAACTAGCCTTGCTTATTGGCTTCCAAAGCTTAACTTTCACTCCTACTTACAATATGTAGAGTATTTAATAAAAAGCTACCACTTTCAACAAGCCCTAGGAAGAATATATTGTAGAAAAAATAGCAAAAGCATACCAAAAATTTCTTAATCCACGCCAAAAACTACCTAGTACTCCTACCGATTAGGTTCGTTTAAACCCATTTATGACAGGGTTGGCCCACACGTCCGTGCTGACGAGGCAACTTAAACCAACACATTTTGTTTGACCGTTGACACGAGGGACCCACATCTGACCTTCTATCCTGTTATTCCCCCTCAAATCATTATTTTTCCTGAACATTACTTCAAACAGTACTGATGTGTATTCGTCGGTGGCGCCGGTGATGAGCGAGTTGGCCGTCGCTCCGCCGGACGGGCCGGACGCCGCACTGGCCTCCGCACGAGATGGCAGGCTGGCCCGAGCGTGACTCACGAGCGAGCAAGCCACTGCACTGGCCTTTGCTAAAGCCAGATGGTTGGCCTTAGCGCGGCGCGCGCGAGCAAGCCGCCGCGTTGCCGTGCCAATCTAGCTAGCAAACCTTGCAGACAAGCAGCTGGATGGAGCTATCTTGGCTAGTTAGCGGCCGCGAGCGCGAGACGGAGCTGGCATCCGGGCTGCCACAACATGGGCTCCGCACCGCCGGCGGTTTTGACCTCACCTTCTGCCGGCGGCGGTAGCTGCGTCCCATGGCCGAGGATGACTAGGTGGACGGGCCGGAGGTAGGAGGTCACTCGAGGATTTTTGTTGGTAAGAGCATGTAAAATGGTTGATAAGGTAGTCTTATCTTAAGTCTGCCACGTATGCAAGTGGTAGTAGTTTCTTGGCAATTTAGTGGTTTCTTGCATTATTAGAGCAAGTACAATAGAGCTGAGTCAGCGGGCTATAAGAAATAAACTAGTAATTCCATGGCGTTCAAAAGGGGCACGTGGACGCGTTGCAAGATACAGTCGGAGTGTGGCATGCACGCGATGTGGCACAAGACCGGCAATACCTTGCCGGTGATGGTCAACGGCCGGCAGACGGGCAGCAAAAAAGGTTCTGGTGCTGCACACCAACAAGAACTTCGACCAGTAGAGGACCAACTGGGTGATGCACCAGTACCACCTCGGGGAGCTGGAGCAAGAGAAGGAGCGGGAGCTGGTCCTCTGTAAGATTTTCTACCAAAGGAACACTAGGGCCAGGAGTAAAAAGATTATAAGTTAGTTTGGTATTCGTAGTTGTACTACCTTGTCGTCCGCAAGTTGGTATTGTTGTTAACGATCTTTTGGTATGAACTTGCATTTGCTTCCAACCATCATGCCGAGGGTCGACGTGGATATAAAGCTGAATCATTTGTTTCGAAATGAATTTTCAGGCACCTGATTTTTATTTGATGGGTAGCATAAGCACCCGCCGTTCGAATTCCCAGTTCTCCAATTTTTTTGAAACAAGTGCATGCACTTATTATCACGATAAAAAAACAATATCCATGTTGCATCCTAGTTATCAGTCTGTACTTGCAGAATTCTCTCGTTTATTGAGCACGTATATTGTTTTTTCAGGTCGAGCAAGTTTCAACTGGGTTGTAGACTGCCCAGGGTTGGTTTTGTTTTTAACAGGGCCAGTCCATGATGACAACAGGGCACAAAGATCCAGTAGGTATCTACTGGCCTCTGGCCCGCCAGCGTTAGTTATATTTTGTCTTACAACATCCGCAGGCAGTTTTTTTCACTGAATCAAACACACAGCCCAATTCTATTATCCTCTTGAAACGCATGTGCTACATCCGTTTTCTAATCTCTACCTATAGTTTTACTAGTTCATATACACGTATCATTATATTCAAAACACATAAAATTCCCTTTTCATATTTACATCCTTATTTTTGTTGTTTTTTCCCACCCAGCGCTGATTTTTTTACCACTGGTTTTCCCTTAAACCAACTCAATTGTCCCACGTCTTATTTGCTTACAAAAACAAAACGATTTTTTTGGCAAATCAATAAGTTCTTAAAAAAATGTTTATCATTTCGGGATTACAACAGTTCGGACTCCACCGAAATATGCAAAATAAGGTTGAACTTTTTGACCGTGGTCCTGGGCAGAAAATGGGCTGTAATAAATTGCTTAAGAATTAGCAAATGGGCTCCAAATTATAAAAAATAACAAATGGGCTTTATGTTGTCTGCCACATATTTGGAGGCTGACTTGTGGGCCTACTAAGTTCATGCGTACACAAGGTTTCTCAAAAAAGAAACTTAGTCAACAATCGACTCTACCAGCGTCAGAACGTTAGATGTCAATCTAACGGCAATCGTGCTTCTTCAGTCTCTGATCTTCCTGCCCCAGCCGCCCAAACCAGCGCCGTCGGAACCGCCTGCTCCCGCCTCCCATGGCCGGCAGTGCTGCCAGGCAGGCCTCACGGCCCCATCATACTCGCATCACTGGCCTGTCTATCCCTCTACTCACCCACACCTCCTGTTATTTTCCGGCGACGGCAGCCAAACCAGTCAACCCTCGTACTCTCCACCGCGTGGGCAGCCACTGTCGTGTCTTCCCCGGCTCCGCGTTGTTCCCTTCGTAGGCCTCGCCGTCGTCCACCACCCTGGTGCTCTCGGCGCGGCGTGGTCAACGATGTCCATCCAACGGCTGTAGTGCTTCTTTAACCTCTAGTCGTCTTGCCCCAGCCACCCAAAGCAGCGCCGGTCGTGCCGCATGCTCCTGCCTCCCGTGGCCGGTTGTGCTGCCGCGAAGCCCTCACCGTCCCCATACTACTCCCACCGCTGGCCAGGCCATCCCTCCACTCACCCACTCCCCTGTTATTCTGCGGTGACGGTAGCCTCACACCGTAGCCGAACCAGTGAACCCTCGTGCTCCTCTCCGCGTGGGCATCCACTGCCGCGTCTTCCCCGGCTCCGCGTCGTCCCCTTCCTAGGCCTCGCCGTCATCCACCGCCGTGGTGCTCTCGGCGCGGCGTGGTCAATGTGGTCAGCGACCAACTTCCATTGAAAGAGTATTGTACGTGGAGAGGCTGACAGCTGGGTCCAGGGCCACAACCCAGTTTTTTTGTGATTTGCCAAGTAAGTCGCTTTGTCAGGCCTGTTGGGCTGCAAATCTTTCAAGATGAGGAGAGCTTCATTCGGCTGGCCGAGAAAATGAACTATCAGTAATGATAAATGGGCTGTACATTTTTAAAACACATCAAACCGGCAATTAGTTTCAAATATCTTTTTTTCATTTTGAGATTTCAAATTACATTAATTTTTATTTGTGGAGAATTTGTTGGAGTTTATATTGATATACATTTATTTTTAAAATCAGTTTGAATGTGAGTCAAAATTTCGGGATTAAAAACAGTTCGGCCCGCACCAAAATATGCAAAATTTCATATAATTTTTTAACCGTGGCCACAATATGGGCTGTAATGCTAACAAAAAGAATATGGGCTCCAAAAAAACATTAAGAATTAGCAAATGGGTTGTAAATTATTAGAAATAATGGCAGATGGGTTGTATGCTGTTTTCCACAGATTTGAGGCTTTCCTAAAAAAAGGTTGACGCACAAGCAGTGACTGTTGGATGTCCATCAAACGGCCGTCGTGCTTCTTCAATCTCTGCTCTTCCTGCTCCAGCCACTCAAACAAGCGCCGGCGGGACTGCCTGCTCCCTCCTCCCCACGGCCGGCTGTGCTGCCGTGTAGGCCTCACCGCCCCATCGTACTCCCATCGCTGGCCTAGCCATCCCTCTACTCACCCACACCTGTTGTTATTCTCCGGCGATGGCAGACGAACCAATAAACCCTCGTACAGTCGTACTACCCTCCGCGTGGGAAACAACTGCCGAGTCTTCCCTGCCTCCGTGTCGTTCCCTTCCTAGGCCTCGCCGTCGTCCATCGCGCTGGTGCTCTCGACACGGCCTGGTCAACATGGTCAACGACCGACATGCATCTGAAGTGGACTGTACGTGGAGAGGCCGACAGCTGGGTCCACGGCCGCATGCAAGGAAATGCCTCCTTATTATGCGCAAAATAATGATTCCTCCACCTGACATCAGGGACCCATCGAAAGGTCCTCTGTATTTCACAAAAAAATGTTACCGCCGCTCACAGCTCGGACCCACCAGCTATATCTTCGCACGCATGGAAGTGCCTCCTTATTACGCACAAAAAAATGAATACTCCCCCTGTTAGCTGGGACCCAGTATAGTGGTAGGCTGACTTGTGGGCCTACTAAGTTTACGGGGACGGAGGGCTTTGTCAACTTAGTCAATATGCACGATTCTAGCTCCAGTGACTGTACGATGTCCATCCAACGGCCGTAGTGCTTCTTCAACCTCTGGTCTTCTTGCTCCAGCCGCCCAAACCAGCGCCGGTCATGCCTCGTGCTCCTGCCTCCCATGGCCGGCTACGATGCGGCGGAGGCCTCACCGCCCCCTACTACTCCCACCGCTGGCCAGGCCATCCCTCTACTCACTCACAACCCCTGTTATTCTGCGGTGACGGCAGCCTCACACCGCAGCGAACTAGTGAACCCTCGTACTCTACGCGTGGGCATCCACTGTCGCATCTTCCCCGGCTCCGTGTCGTCCCCTTCCTAGGCCTCGCCGTCGTCCACCGCCCTGGTGCTCTCGGCGCGGCGTGGTCAACGTGGTCAAGGAACGGCTTTCATCGGACATGGACTATACCTGGAGAGGCTGACAGCTGGGTCCACATCCGCAGCAAGGAAGTGCCTCCTTATTACGTGCAAAATAATTATTCGTACACCTGATAGCGGGGACCCACCGGACGGGCCACCGTATTTCGCAAAAAAAAATGTTTCCCCCTGACTACTGGGACCCACCAGCTACACCTTCGCACGCAAGGAAGTGCGTCCGGGCAAAAAAATGATTCGCCGCCCTGACTGCTAGGACCCACCAGCTGCATCTTCGCACGCAAGGAAGTGCGTGACAGTCGGGACCCACCTGGTCAAAGCATACATAGCGTTGTCATTCTAGTCGCGAACGTGTACGTACATACTGGTCGATGTAGAGGCGCGCACGTGTCGTAGTAGAGGCGCGCACGTAGCATGTACACGTACGTACAGCGGCCAGGGTGCAAGAAATAAAATACGGCCATGTATGTGTACATACGGGCGGGGTCTCGAACGCCTACTCGCGCATACGTACAGCCAGGGCTCGTGTACATGGCTGGGTAGGAACGGAGAAACAACATTGTCGTCGTGTTCATGGGGAGGCTACGGAATGCGTCGTGTTCATGGGGAGGCAACGGAATGTGTCGTGTTCATGGGGAGGCAACGGAATGCGTCGTGTTCATCAGGAGGCAACGAAATGCGTGGGAGCCAACCGGCTGGGTCGAAATGGAATGCGTGCTCATGTTCATCGGGAGGGCTTGGAAGGAACAGGCGATGGAAACGAGACCTGGCGTACCGCAGAATGGAGGAAACGGACCTCCTACGGTCAAAACGGGGGTCCTGTTGATCGGGAGGGGTGTGGCGTACCGCAAAACGGAGGAAACGGACCTCCTACGGTCAAAACGGGGGTCCTGTTAATCGGGAGGGGTGTGGCATACCGCAAAACGGACGAAACGGACTTGTGTTGGAGCGCTACGGTCGAAACGGGGGTCCTGTTCATCGGGAGGGGTGTGGCGTACCGCAAAACGAGACTCCACGGGATACTGTTCATCTCCACCATCGACCTCCTCCAGCCTCCACGGGCTACCGTCGACCTCCTCCAGCCTCCACGGGCTCCTGTTCATCCAGCCTCCACCGCGCGCTACTCCACCGACTACTGTTCAACCACCCCTCCACGGGCACCCCTCCACCGTCTACTGTTCATCCAGCCCTCCACCACACCACGGGGTCCTGTTCATCCAGAGGCAACGCCACCGCTCACTGTTCATCCACCCCCCCCGTGCAACACTCACTGTTCATCCCAGAGGAAGCATCGATCGGCTTCAGTTAGCAGCAGTAGCGAAGGAATCGCTCGATCGGGTTCAGTTAACAGCCATCGATCGATCGCTCGGGTTCAGTAATGCGTAGCCTGCAGTGCAATCGCTCGGGTTCAGTTAGAGCCCAACGCCTCGCTCGGGTTCAGTTAGAGCCAACGCCTCGCACACATGTGCGTACGTGTACAAGAGAAACGCGCATCGCTCGGCCCCCGACCTCCCACCGTAACCGGGAACTCCCCTAAATTTTCCTCCCCCTCGCTTCTACCACGGTTTTTTCCGTCATGGACGGCCCAAAGAATGTCATGCAGCTGCGTCTCCAGCCCGCCCAGGACGAAAAGCCCATTTTCTGTCATGATTTTTTGTCATAGTAGTAGGAGCCCACCACATCTATGATGATACCGGGTTTTGTCACAATTATCGTCATAGAAGTGGCATATGTATGACAGAAAAAAAATTCATTCGGCCCAAAATGTCACGGATGTGTCTTTTTTGGTAGTGTTTTGAGAACCAAGGTATCAATCCAGTAGGAGGCCACGCACGAGTCCCTCGCACCTACACAAACAAATAAACTCCTTGTAGCCAACGCGATAAAGGGGTTGTCAATCCCTTCACGATCACCTACGAGAGTGAGATCTGATAGATATGATAAGATAATATTTTTGGTATTTTTATGATAAAGAGAGATAAAGATGCAAGTAAAATAAATGGAAAAGGAAATAACTAAGTATTGGAAGATTAATATGATGGAAAATAGACCCGGGGGCCATAGGTTTCACTAGAGGCTTCTCTCAAGAGCATAAGTATTACGGTGGGTGAACAAATTATTGTTGAGCAATTGACAGAATTGAGCATAGTTATGAGAATATCAAGGTATGATCATGTATATAGGCATCACGTCCAAGACAAGTAGACTGACTCCTGCCTGCATCTACTACTATTACTCCACACATCGACCGCTATCCAGCATGCATCTAGAGTATTAAGTTCAAGAGAACAGAGTAACACTTTAAGCAAGATGACATGATGTAGAGGGATAAACTCATGCAATATGATATAAACCCCATCTTGTTATCCTCAATGGAAACAATACAATACGTGCCTTCCTGCCCCTACTATCACTGGGAAAGGACACCGCAAGATTGAACCCAAAGCTAAGCACTTCTCCCATTGCAAGAAAGGTCAATCTAGTAGGCCAAACCAAACTGATAATTCAAAGAGACTTGCAAAGATAACCAATCATACATAAAAGAATTCAGAGAAGACTGAAATGTTGTTCATAGATAAACTTGATCATAAACCCACAATTCATCGATCTCAACAAAGACACCGCAAAAGAAGATTACATGGAATAGATCTCCGCAAGAGAGGGGGAGAACTTTGTATTGAGAACCAAAAAGAGAGAAGAAGCCATCTAGCTAATAACTATGGACCCGTAGGTCTGAAGTAAACTACTCACACTTCATCAGAGAGGCTATGGTGTTGATGTAGAAGCCCTCCATGATCGATACCCCCTCCGATGGAGCTCCGAAAAAGGCCCCAAGATGGGATCTCGTAGATACAAAAAGTTACGGCGGTGGAATTAGGGTTTTGGCTCCGTATCTGGTAGTTTGGGGGTACATAGGTATATATAGGAGGAAAGAGTATGTCGGTGGAGCAACGTGGGCCCCACGGGGGTGGAGGGCGAGCCTGGGAGGTAGGCGTGCCCCCCACCTCGTGCCTTCCTGGTTGATTGCTTGACGTAGGGTCCAAGTCCTCTGGATCATGTTCGTTCCAAAAATCATGTTCCCGAAGGTTTCATTCCGTTTGGACTTCGTTTGATATTCTTTTTCTGTGAAACCCTAAAATAGGCAAAAAAACAGCAATTCTGGGTTGGGCCTCCGGTTAATAGGTTAGTCCCAAAAATAATATAAAAGTGTATAATAAAGCCCAATAATGTCGAACACAGGATATAATATAGCATGGAACAATAAAAAATTATAGATACGTTGGAGACGTATCAGGACCCCTTTCGTTTCCACCACGGTGACAAATGCTTCATAATATGCTCATGTCAACATTTTCATAAAATTGCATAAACTTGAGCATGTCATCTGCATCATGATAATAGCATTTAAAATGTTTAAAATTGTTGTTGCGTTAAATTGCTAATGCACATGAGGATATACCGGAATTGTTGTTTGATGTTTTCGGTCTCATTTAAAATGCCTAACTGTGTATTTTACTCATGTTTCACCTCTTGCCATGTTAAGAACATTTAATTTTTTTGGGTACATATCCGGGAGTGAACTAAATAATTGATGTGGTGTTTCGTCAATATGCAACTCGTTGCATATTGAGCTCCACTTAACTTGTAGTTTTCTCTGTGCACTTTGCCATGCCATGCTTCTTTAAACCGAACATGCATCATACTTGGTTGTGCATCATGCTATGTTTATGTGATGGTTGTTTACTATGTTGCTTGCTTCTTTCCGGGTTACTTCTCTCGTTAGCTTTGGTTTCGTTCTGGAGTTGTGAGGATGCGTTCGACTACGCCCGTTTGTCTTCTTCATGGACTCGTTCTTCTTCCTTGCGGGATCTCTGGCAAGATGACCATACCCTCGAAATCACTTCTATCTTTGCTTTTCTAGTTGTTCGCTCTATCGCTATGTCGCGCTACCTACTACTTGCTTGTCATGCCTCCCATATTGACATGTCAAGCCTCTAACCCACCTTTCCTAGCAAACTAGTGTTTGGCTATGTTACTGCTTTTGCTCTACCCCTCTTATAGTGCTGCTTGTTGCAGGTGAAGATGTAGTTTGTTCCATGTTGGAACATGGATATTGTTGGGATATCATTATTATATCTTATTTACTTTAATGCATCTATATAGTTGGTAAAAGGTGGAAGGCTCGGGCTTCTGCCTGGTGTTTTGTTCCACTCTTGCCGCCTTAGTTTCCGTCATACCGGTGTTATGTTCCTTGATTTTGTGTTCCTTACGCGGTTGGGTGTTATGGGAACCCCTTGACAATTCGCTTTGAATAAAAATCCTCCAACAAGTCCCAACCTTGGTTTTTACATTTGCCACCTAAGCCTTTTTCCTTGGGTTCTGCAGACTCAAGGGTCATTGTTATTTTAAACCCCCGGGCCAGTGCTCCTCGGAGTGTTGGTCCAAACTGGGCGATGTCCTGCGCCCCTTGGGCAACCAGGGTCTATGGCAACCCAACATCTTGCCCATCCGGTGTGCCCTGAGAATGAGATACGTGCGACTCCTATCGGGATTTGTCGGCACATCGGGTGGCTTTGCTGGTCTTGTTTTACCATTGTCGAAATGTCTTGTAACCGGGATTCCGAGACTAATCAGGTCTTCCCGGGAGAAGGAATATCCTTCTTTGACCGTGAGAGCTTGTGATGGGCTAAGTCGGGACACCCCTGCAGTGTTTAAACTTTCGAAAGCCGTGCCCACGGTTATGTGGCAGATGGGAATTTGTTAATATCCGGTTGTAGATAACTTGACACTTGACTTAATTAAAAAATGCATCAACCGCGTGTGTAGCCGTGATGGTCTCTTTCCGGTGGAGTCCGGGAAGTGAACACGGTCTTGTGTTATGCTTGAACGTAAGTAGTTTCAGGATCACTTCTAGCTTCACGACCGTTGTGTTACTTCCATTCTCGCTCTTATTTGCGTATGTTAGCCACCATATATGCTTAGTGTTGCAGCTCCACCTCATTACCCTATCCTACCCATAAGCTTAAATAGTCTTGATCTCGCGGGTGTGAGATTGTTAAGTCCTCGTGACTCACAGATACTTCCAAATAGTTGCAGGTGCCGATGATACCAGTGTAGGTGATGCAACCGAGCTCAAGTGGGAGCTTGATGAAGATCTTGATCGTTGTTTATGCGTCTTTTCCGGTTGTTCAGTAGTGGAGCCCAGTTTGGGACGATCGGGGATCTAGCATTTGGGGTTGTCTTTCTTTATTTTGGTTCCTCAGTCGGACCTTTGATTGTACTTTGGATGATGTATGGTTTTATTTATGTATTGTGTGAAGTGGCGATTGTAAGCCAACTCCTTATCCCTTTCTTATTTAGTACATGGGATGTGTAAAGATTACCCCTCTTGCGACAAGCCTACCATGCGTCTATGCCTCTAAGTCGTGCCCCGACACGTGGGAGATATAGCCGCATTGTGGGTGCTACAAGTTGGTAATCAGAGCCATCCCCGACTTAGGAGCCCCCTGCTTGATCGAATCGCTGACGTTGTTGAGTCTAGAACAAATTGTTTTTGAATCTTAGGATTATATATATCGGAGAGTTGGATTCTTTTTACTCCTTTGTCCCTTTGTCGCTCTAGTGAGGCCTCCTGGCGTAGAAGTTTTGACTCTCCTCTCCTCAAATTTCACGATTTTTTTAGGATCACGCGGGTATCTTGGAATCGTTCTGATAGTCTTATGACGAGAACATTGTTCTTGGTGCCCTGACATTTAGGGGTTGTGGCACTGTCCCGGGGAGTTGAGCTCCAAGGTGTTGTCATCACAATTTATCGTTGCAGTTCTGGAATACCTGAGTTCGCCGACATCGAAAATCTCTTTTATGCAGTTGTTGGTCAGATAACCTCAACGCCACCCAGTACTTGGGCGGGAGTTCGGGAGTATTGCCATTACTCGTATAACGGATGCTTTTTGAAGGTTGAGGTACATGATTTCCGAAGATTTCTTGGTTATGTGTTAAAGGATGGATACAGCTGGATGTAGGGATTGTTAGTTTGGATGAGATATTATGCTTCCCCTGTATCCCCAACACCTGATTGCATAACCAGAAGGTTTCAGGAGTTTATAAGTGGGAATTCAAGTATCTCGTAGGATATCTTTCCAAGAGACACATGATACGATATGGGATCTATCATATGTTTGTTTCCGGCTTATTTTGCAAGCCAATCTTTATTTTGTTTTGGTTTGTGGTATTCGAGTTGCTTCGAAGTCTAGTGTTGATTCTATAACTTTCCTAAGTGGTGTTCTCATATTTCTATGTGGATACTAAGCCTTCTTGATCGTCGAGAATGTTTTGTCAATCCTTTTCAACCGACGTGCTTCCCTTCAAGTGGATCTGATCATTTTCAACATCCGCAAGATCAACTTTAAGTTTTCTCAATGGTATCTTTTCCGTTTGCCCAAGTTGCCTTTGTTTTCCCGCCCTCCCATCCTTTTTCTTCAAGGACTCAGATTTCTTAATCAAATATCCATCTTATTGATGTGAAGTCTCTTCATCCTTTTCTTCTATGTTCTTATCGGGAAGATATTAAGGAAGCTTCAAGTTTATCATTCTTCATTAGCGTATTCTTTTCCGGTGGATTCAATTCAAGTTGTAGGTGTTGATATTATCCCCTTCCTCGCTTCAAGCATTTTCTAATGCCGGTGCACCTCTTAATCATCCACTTCTTGCTATTCAATTGTTTCCAGAGTGCTGAAGATATCTCAGAAGATTCAAGTTTCCATTCTCAATTCGCTCAAGTTCTTTTGAGGATGTTATCTCATTCAAGCCATTTAATTCAACCTGTGCAATCTCTCTTTCAAGTAATCATTCAATAGTGTATCTTTTGAGTGGGCCCTAACCCACATGTCTTTTCCCAGGATCTTACCTGACTCTTCTAATTTTTCCAGATCTACTCTCAAATTCTTCTCCAAGTTTGACGTAAGAATGAATTATCATCAGTCAAATGTCTTTCTCCAAGATATTTCAAATTATTTTCATCGTTGGTTCAACCTTTCTAATTTTCTTTCCGAAGTGCCTCAACAAATCCATGGTGGTGTTTCTCATCGTCATTCTCGGATTTTGAAGACCAAAGAGGAGTTCCTCTTAAATCCTTACCCGTTCTGCCAAAGATTCATGGTTCTAGCTTGATGCCATCCTCTCATAATTGTTTTCGATTGTGAGAATTCTTTTCAACCATTCGAAGCAATCCAGGAGTCCTTTCAGTTTGATTCTCCGGAGCCCTTCATCTCGGAATTATTCATTCTCAGCATTCATCTCTCTTTCTCCAAATCTTACTGGTGCTTCATTCAAGTATTCTCTAATCAGCTCGTGATCTCTTCGTTCTCTTGTATCAAATCCCCTCAAGTATCTTCATTCGTTTTCCAAGTCTTCCCGGTGAATTGTGCCTTTGCTACTTTCATTTTCAATTCTTACTGTGGTTTGTTCAAGATTCCTCTTCCTATGTTCTCATATCAATTCATTCGTTGTTTCCAAATCCCACTGGTGGTTCCATCAAGACCTTATTCAAGTTTGCGCTATATCTCTCTTAATACTTTCTACGAGAATAAGTAGTACGCCAAATCCGTTGCTTGTCATCAATTTAAATTGGTGAAGGATACACATAACATAATTCTTATTCTTGTTTCATCCAAGTGATCTAGTTTCTTCTTTCCAGAGTTCTTCATCGTGTCACATTACTCGATTCGAGATGCTTCATCTTTTCTTTTCTGGAGTTCCAAGTTTTCCGCATTATCTCGTCGCGAAGCTCCATCTAATCAATGCAAGGATTCATCTTATTCTTCTCAAGCTTCCTTTCCTTGTGACCTTCTTTTTATCTATCCGGAGTTATTCGAGAGTTTTCTACATGGTGGTCCATCAAGGATTCTTTTCATTCTTCAATTGTTCTTCAAGATCTCTTTCAAAGTTCAGATCCACCAAGCTATACTCTCAAATAAACATGGTGCTCAACGCATGTATTCTTTTGAGGAGTTCAAACATTCTTCATCTTGCATTCCGTAGTGCAATTCTTTCTACCTTATCTTTTAAGGTGGTGTTATGTCATTCTTGATAATTTCCCTTCGTGTTTCATGATTCACAAGTTATCAAGAATGAGGTATTTTAGATCCATCAATCTCTTCATTGAATTATCTTGGGTTATATTTCACCAAAATCCTTCCCTAAGGAATGTTGCTATTTTGGTGCTTATCAATGATCCAAGTTTTCTCCTATCCTCTCGGTGAATGAAGTTACCTTCTCTTCGTTGATCTCAAGCAAGCAATTGTGTTTTTTTTTCTCGTTAGTGGCAGAATTTCACCTCAGTTTTGAGATGTTTTCCATTAGCCCACGTCAAGCTTATCCTTTCGTTGTTGATAATCCAACAACTCCGTTCTAGCATTTGTTCTAAGCGTGCTCTCTCAAGATCTTGTTTTTCCCTCCGTTCATTTCATTCCATTCTTTCTTTCTTCCGGAGGCATTGTGATGTTTCTCTCTTCATTCATCATCTCGAATTGTGAGGATCGTGTTCTTTTTCGTGCTTATCCATTTAACCGGAGTGTCGTGTTCTCTTTTCGAGTTCTTTTCATCTTATCAA
This sequence comes from Triticum aestivum, assembly GCF_018294505.1. Taxonomy (NCBI): domain Eukaryota; kingdom Viridiplantae; phylum Streptophyta; class Magnoliopsida; order Poales; family Poaceae; genus Triticum; species Triticum aestivum. Next base: position 502,202,586 of record NC_057797.1, read on the forward strand.
GTCTTGCATCTCTTTTCAACCGGAGTGTTGTTCGAATTTGTTCTTCCTTGTTCCTCTTTTCTAACGGAATGTTTTCAACTTTGATCTTCTCTGCTGTATTCTTTTCTCAAAATGGTTTAACATCTCAAGGTTCGTGGTTTTCACTCATTTGTCGAAGAAGCAACTTAGTTTTACCTCTTCTCTTCCTCTTCCATTTCTCTTTGGTGCCATCCTTAGATCTCGGGACGAGATCCTCTTGTAGTGGTGGAGTGTTGTAACGCCCCAAGAACGGAGCTTCAGATGCCTTCCATGATTTCCGAGATTCATCGTGTGATTTCTTTGGTTCGTTGCATTCTTTTTTTTGCATCATGTGCATTGCATCATGTCCTCTTGCAACCTTTTTAAAAACTCAACTAAATAAATGGCATGGATCTTTGATCCATTTAAATCGAGGGAATTCACATGGTGAGTTCTCTTTATAACTGATTCGTCTCCAACGTATATATAATTTTTGATTGCTCCATGCTATATTATCTACTGTTTTGGACTATATTGGGCTTTATTTTCCACTTTTATATTATTTTTGGAACTAACCTATTAACCGGAGGCCCAGCCCAGAATTGCTGTTTTTTGCCTATTTCAGTGTTTCGAAGAAACGAAATATCAAACGGAGTCCAAACAGAATAAAATCTTCGGGAACGTGATTTTCTCACCGATCGTGATCTAGGAGACATGGACCCTAGTCCAAGGAACAAAAGAGGCGGTCACGAGGGTGCGCCCCCTGCCTCGTGGAGCCCTCGTTGCTCCTCCGGCGTACTTCTTCCTCCTATATATACACACGTACCCCCAAATAATCAGAAGGGGAGCCAAAAACCTAATTCCACCGCCGCAACTTTCTGTATCCACGAGATCCCATCTTGGGGCCTGTTCCGGAGCTCCGCCGGAAGAGGGCCGTCATCACGGAGGGCTTCTACATCATCCTAGCCCCTCCGATGAAGTGTGAGTAGTTTACCTCAGACCTTCGGGTCCATAATTAGTAGCTAGATGGCTTCTTCTCTCTCTTTGAATCTCAATACAAAGTTCTCCCCCTCTCTTGTGGAGATCTATTCGATGTAATCTTCTTTTTGCGGTGTGTTTGTTGAGACCGATGAATTGTGGGTTTATGATCAAGTCTATCTATGAATAATATTTGAATCTTCTCTGAATTCTTTTATGTATGATTGGTTATCTTTGCAAGTCTCTTCAAATTATCCGTTTGGTTTGGCCAACTAGATTGGTAGTTCTTGCCATGGGAGAAATGCTTAGATTTGGGTTCGATCTTGCGGTGTCCTTACCCAGTGACAGAAGGGGCAGCAAGGCACGTATTGTATCGTTGCCATCGAGGATAACAAGATGGGGTTTATTTCATATTGCATGAATTTATCTCTCTACATCATGTCATCTTGCTTAAGGCGTTACTCTGTTTTAACTTAATACTCTAGATGCATGCTGGATAGCGGTCGATGAGTGGAGTAATAGTAGTAGATGCAGAATCGTTTCGATCTACTTGTCACGAATGTGATGCCTATATACATGATCATGCCTAGATATTCTCATAACTATGCTCAATTCTGTCAATTGCTCAACAGTAATTTGTTCACCCACCGTAGAATACTTATGCTCTTGAGAGAAGCCACTAGTGAAACCTATGGCCCCCGGGTCTATTCTCATCGTATCAACCACCATCACATTAATCTTGTTTTGCTTTTTACTTTGCCTTTACCTTTTACTTTGCATCTTTATACCAAAAATACCAAAAATATTATATCTATCAGATCTCACTCTCGTAAGTGACCGTGAAGGGATTGACAACCCCTAATCGCGTTGGTTGCGAGTAGCTATCGCTTTGTGCAGGTACGAGGGACTTGAGCGTGGGCTCCTACTGGATTGATACCTTGGTTCTCAAAAACTGAGGGAAATACTTATGCTACTCTGTTGCATCATCCCTTCCTCTTCAGGGAAAACCAACGCAAGCTCAAGACGTAGCAAGAAGGATTTCTGGCGCCGTTGCCGGGGAGTCTACGCAAAACGTCAACATACCAAGTACCCATCACAATCCCTATCTCTCGCATTACATTATTTGCCATTTGCCTCTCGTTTTCCTCTCCCCCACTTCACCCTTGCCATTTTATTCGCCATCTCTCTCTCTCTATCCTCCCTCTCTATTTGCCTCTTTTTTGCTCGTATGGTTGGAATAGTCATTTATTTATTACTAAACAGAGAACCTAAGATTTATGGATCCTCATCCGCTTGCTAATCTTTTTAAGAGATCCAATTATGTTGAACCAACTGCTAGTGAGTTTTGTGCACTAGATTATCTTTATGAAGTTTTGCTTGAAATTCGTGAATCTGAAAATTGCAATGAAGTATGTTATGAAGTGATTCACAATAGATTCTGTTTTTCGTGTGTTGTTTGCTTATTTTGATGAATCTATGGCTAGTAAAATAGTTTATAATCCATAGAGAAGTTGGAATACAGTAGGTTTAACACCAATATAAATAAAGAATTAGTTCATTACAGTACCTTGAAGTGGTCTTTTGTTTTCTTTCGCTAACAGAGCTCATGAGTTTTCTATTTTGAGTTTTGTGTTGTGAAGTTTTCAAGTTTTGGGTGAATTCTTTTGATGGATCAGGGAACAAGGAGTGGCAAGAGCCTAAGCTTGGGGATGCCCATGGCACCCCCAAGATAATCCAAGGACACCAAAAAGTCAAAGCTTGGGGATGCCCCGGAAGGCATCCCCTCTTTTGTCCACTTCCATCGGTAATTTACTTGGAGCTATATTTTTATTCACCAACATGATATGTGTTTTGCTTGGAGCGTCTTGTATTATTTGTGTCTTAGTATACCACAATCATCCTTGCTGTACATACCTTTTGAGAGAGCCATACATGAATTGAAATTTGATAGAATACTCTATGTGCTTCACTTATACCTTTTGAGCTAGATAATTTTGCTCTATGTGCTTCACTTATATCTTTTGAGCGTTATAATTTTGCTCTATCTGCTTCACTTAGATCTTTTAGAGCACGGTGGTGGATTCATTTTAAAGAAACTATTGATCTCTTATGCTTCACTTAAATTATTTTGAGAGTCTCTTAATAGCATGGTAATTTGCCTAATAATAATATGCTTGGTATTCAAGATTTGTGAAACTTTCTTTTGAGTGTGTTGAATACAAAGAAAAGATTGAAGCATGATAATTGTTTTGAGATATGGATGTGATAATATTAAAGTCATGCTAGTTGAGTAGTTGTGAATTTAAAGAATACTTGTGTTAAAGTTTGTGATTCCCGTAGCATGCACGTATGGTGAACCGTAATGTGATGAAGTCGGAGCGTGATTTATTTATTGATTGTCTTCCTTATGAGTGGCGGTCGGGGACGAGCGATGGTCTTTTCCTACCAATCTATCACCCTAGGAGCATGCGCGTAATACTTTGCTTTGATAACTTCTAGATTTTTGCAATAAGTATATGAGTTCTTTATGACTAATGTTGAGTCCATGTATTATACGCACTCTCACCCTTCCACCTTTGCTAGCCTCTCTAATACCACGCACCTTTCGCTGGTATCATACACCTACCATATACCTTCCTCAAAACAGCCACCATACCAACCTATTATGGCATTTCCATAGTCATTCCGAGATATATTGCCATGCAACTTTCCACCATCTAGTTCATCATGACACACTCCATCATGGTCATATTGCATATCCCGGTACACCGCCGGATGCATTCATATAGAGTCATATTTTGTTCTAAGTATTGAGTTATAAGAAAAATAAAAGTGTGATGATCATCATTATTAGAGCATTGTCCCAGTGAGGAAAGAATGATGGAGACTATGATTTCCCCATAAGTCGGGATGAGACTCCGGATGAAAAATAAAATAAATAAATAAATAAAAAGAGGCCAAAGAAGACCAAATAAAAAGAGGCTATAAAAAAAGAGAAAAGGCCCAAACAAAAAATATATATATAAAAAATGATGAGAGAAAAAGAGAAAAGGGACAATGTTACTATCCTTTTACCACACTTGTGCTTCAAAGTAGCACCATGATCTTCATAGTAGAGAGTCTCTCATGTTATCACTTTCATATACTAGTGGGAATTTTTTTCATTATAGAACTTGGCTTGTATATTCCAATGATGGGCTTCCTCAAATTGCCCTAGGTCTTCATGAGCAAGCAAGTTGGATGCACACCCACTTATTTTCTTTTTGAGCTTTCATATACTTATAGCTCTAGTGCATCCGTTGTATGGCAATCCCTACTCACTCACATTGATATCTATTGATGGGCATCTCCATAGCCTGTTGATACGCCTAGTTGATGTGGGACTATCTTCCCCTCCTTTTTGTCTTCTCCACAACCACCATTCTATTCCACCTATAGTGCTATATACATGGTTCACACTCATGTATTGCATGAAGATTGAAAAAGTTTTGAAAAAGTTAGAGTATGAAACAATTGTTTGGCTTGTCATCGGGGTTGTGCATGATTTAAATACTTTGTGTGGTGAAGATGGAGCATAGCCAGACTATATGATTTTGTAGGGATAACTTTCTTTGGCTATGTTATTTTGAGAAGACATAATTGCTTTGTTAGTATGCTTGAAGTATTATTATTTTTATGTCAATATAAACTTTTGTCTTGAATCTTTCTAGTCTGAATATTCATACCACAATTAAGAAGATTTGCATTGAAATAATGCCAAGTAGCACTCCGCATAAAAAATTCTCTTTTTATCATTTACCTACTCCAGGACGAGCAGGAATTAAGCCTGGGGATGCCTGATACGTCTCCAACGTATCTATAATTTTTCATTGCTCCATGCTATATTATCTACTGTTTTGGACTATATTGGGGTTTATTTTCCACTTTTATATTATTTTTGGGACTAACCTATTAACCGGAGGCCCAGCAGAATAAAATCTTCGGGAACGTGATTTTAGTGTTTTGAAGAAACGGAATATCAAACGGAGTCCAAACGGAATAAAATCTTCGGGAACGTGATTTTCTCACCGAACATGATCCAGGAGACTTGGACCCTGCTCCAAGGAACAAAAGAGGCGGTCACGAGGGTGGGGGGCGCCCCCCTCCTAGGGCGCGCTCGCCTACCTCATGGGCCCCTCGTTGCTCCTCCGGCGTACTTCTTCCTCCTATATATACACACGTACCCCCAAACGATTAGAAGGGGAGCCAAAAACCTAATTCCACTGCCGCAACTTTTTGTATCCACGTGATCCCATCTTGGGGCCTGTTCCGGAGCTCCGCCAGAAGAGGGCCGTCATCACGGAGGGCTTCTACATCATCCTAGCCCCTCCGATGAAGTGTGATTAGTTTACCTCAGACCTTCGGGTCCATAGTTAGTAGCTAGATGGCTTCTTCTCTCTCTTTGAATCTCAATACAAAGTTCCCCCTCTCTTGTGGAGATCTATTCGATGTAATCTTCTTTTTGCGGTGTGTTTGTTGAGATCGATGAATTGTGGGTTTATGATCAAGTCTATCTATGAATAATATTTGAATATTATCTGAATTCTTTTATGTATGATTGGTTATCTTTGCAAGTCTCTTTGAATTATCCGTTTGGTTTGGCCAACTAGATTGGTAGTTCTTGCCATGGGAGAAGTTCTTAGCTTTGGGTTCGATCTTGCGGTGTCCTTACCAAGTGACAGAAGGTGCAGCAAGGCACGTATTGTATCGTTGCCATCGAGGATAACAAGATGGGGTTTATTTCATATTGCATGAATTTATCTCTCTACATCATGTCATCTTGCTTAAGGCGTTACTCTGTTTTTAACATAATACTCTAGATGCATGTTGGATAGCGGTCGATGAGTGGAGTAATAGTAGTAGATGCAGAATCGTTTCGATCTACTTGTCACGGACGTGATGCCTATATACATGATCATGCCTAGATATTCTCATAACTATGCTCAATTCTGTCAATTGCTCAACAGTAATTAGTTCACCCACCGTAGAATACTTATGCTCTTGAGAGAAGCCACTAGTGAAACCTATGGCCCCCGGGTCTATTCTCATCATATCAATCTCCATAACTTTAATCTTGTTTTGCTTTTTTACTTTGCCTTTACTTTTTACTTTGCATCTTTATACCAAAAATACCAAAAATATTATATCTATTAGATCTCACTCTCGTAAGTGGCCGTGAAGGGATTGACAACCCCTAATCGCGTTGGTTGCGAGTAGCTATCGCTTTGTGCAGGTACGAGGGACTTGAGCGTGGGCTCCTACTGGATTGATACCTTGGTTCTCAAAAACTAAGGGAAATACTTACGCTACTCTGCTGCATCATCCCTTCCTCTTTGGGGAAAACCAACGCAAGCTCAAGACGTAGCAAGAAGGATTTCTGGCACCGTTGCCGGGGAGTCTACGCAAAACGTCAACATACCAAGTACCCATCACAATCCCTATCTCTCGCATTACATTATTTGCCATTTGCCTCTCGTTTTCCTCTCCCCCACTTCACCCTTGCCATTTTATTCGCCCTCTCTCTCTCTCTATCCTCCCTCTCTATTTGCCTCTTGTTTGCTCGTATGGTTGGAATAGTCATTTATTTATTACTAAACAGAGAACCTAAGATTTATGGATCCTCATCCGCTTGCTAATTTTTTTAAGAGATCCAGTTATGTTGAACCAATTGCTAGTGAGTTTTGTGCACTAGATTATCTTTATGAAGTTTTGCTTGAAATTCGTGAATCTGAAAATTGCAATGAAGTATGTTATGAAGTGATTCACAATAGATCTTTGAATAAAAAGCATGATTGCAATGATGTTATTATAAATTCTGTTAATGGCAATTATGCTAATAATATGCAAAACCCTAAGCTTAGGGATGCTAGTTTTGTTATGTCCTCTACTTGTTGCAATGATCATGATTGGGGTGATTCTTATTTTGATCTTGAAAATTTATTTAAACCCCATGATGAATATGAGATTGATTATAATGTTTGCAATAATATTGAAAGTGCGTTTGGGAAGGTCATGACTTTAGCTAATGTTAATCCCACTATTTCCGTAAAGTGCCAACTTTGCATGCATGTGGATCATGTTGAGAATATTTTATGTGATAGCTATATTGTTGAATTTGCTTATGATCCTACATGTAATTACTATGAGAGAGTAAAATATGGTGGTAGAAATTTTCACGTTACTAAATTACCTCTCGTTATGTTGAGATTGCTATTGTTTCTTTCCTCTTCCTTGCATATGCTAGTTTTTGCTTGCCTTGGTAATTTGTTTGCCTATAAGATGGCTATGCATAGGAAGTATGTTAGACTTAGATGTGTTTGTCACATGCTTTATGATGCTCCTTTTGTGCTTCAATTCTTGTCTTTCATGCCCAGATTCCACCCTTACCTTCTCTTTCTTTTCTTTCTCTAATTCTGTTTTGTTTTATAATGGAAAAAAGAAGAAAGAGGAGAGAGAGAGAGAGAGCAGCCCTGCAGCCCATCAGCCAAGCCAGCCCACCAAATCCCTAGGCCCATCTCCAGCAGCCCACCTAAACCCCCGTAACGCTAGCGAGCCCCTTTTCTTCGTTCCCTTCCGCCGCCAGGGCGCCCGATCCCATCTCCCCTCTCCGCATCAAACCCCTTCCTCTCGCTCGTCTCCCTCTCCTCACCTCGCGCGACCACTTCCACTCGCTAACACGCACAGATCCCTGCACCCGATCCCCTCGCCGCCTCCACCGCGAGACCCCCGCGCCAGACCTCCTCCTTGCTGCCCTTGGTGCTGCGCCACCAGACCTCCCCTTGACCATCGCGGCCCCTGCAACCTCCCCTCCTCCGCATCATCGCTTCCCCATGGCGTTGTGCCCGGCCTCCCGCGCCACCACCATCTCCAGTCACCTGCACCATCACCTTCCCCTCGTCAGCCTCCTCTGCTTCACCTGTCCCCGTCCACCGGTGCCCTTGCCGGAGCTTCCGCGAGCTGCCTCGTGCCCCTGCCGAACCCTCCCGGTGACCTGCATCTCTTCCAGTGGCTCCGGCGCGCCTGCGCCACCTCGCGAGGGACGGCCTCTTGGCTGCCCGCGTGAACCTTGCTCTGCTCCGGCCCCGACCTCCGCCCGTGACAGCTGCTGCTGCCGCGACTTGAGCTGCTGCTCCCTGCTTCACCATCTATCATCGCCTCTTTGCCATAGCCATCGCCGAGTTCCCCAGGACCCCTAGAGTCATGTACAGGAAAACCAAGTCCAAAGACTGACCGTGGATGTGTGCCTGGTGCTACTTGGATTCATCAAGACCGCCTACCTGGATCGTCAACTACCGTCTCCGGGATTTACCAAGCACCACGACGTCGGTGTCCCTCCAAGTTTGATGTTGGAACGTGCACAACTACCGTCGCCGAAGACCCGGGTAGCAAAAACGTCAAGTACCTATGACCGAAGACCAAGTACCCTTTGGATACGCCAAGTACCACGACTTCGCCTCTTGCTCGACAAGTACCGCACCGAATGCCAAGCACCAGGACGTTGAGGACCCGCCAAGTTCATCTACGTGTGTGTACGACTACACATCCGGGATGCGTCGAGTACCTCTACAGAAGACCCGAATGTCTACGAACTGTGTACGATGACCGTTGCCAAAGACCGTTGAGTGAACGTCTACCCATGCCGTGTTTTTTGACCAAGTTCGATGACGACCTCTGAAGAACTCGGATTCACCAAGTTCCACTACCGTCGCCTCCGGAAACCTCAGATGCGTCAAGTACCTCTTTAAAAATGAACGTGGACCACTACTCCCACGACTTCCGTGAACAACTACTTCCACTACATCACGAGAACGTCTACTCCCATCGAATCTGAACCGTCCCGTTTGCACGCTTTGAAGGTATAACACTGAGACGACGCCCGTGAACAAATGAATGCATCTGTTGTATGGGATGCATGTTTAGATGTTGTATCCGCCCATGAATGATTGTCATTGTCACTCATTTCCATGCCACTAACCAGTGGGAACCCGGCATCCGGGATCACCCCACCAACCTTGCTTGACACGCTCCCGCCACACTACCTTTTGCATCGGTATCTTTGTGAGCTACCGGAACCGATATGTTGCCGTGGCATCATTTTCGGATTCGTTGCCATGGGACCCCTTCCGTTTCCACCACGGTGCCAAATGCTTCATAATATGCTCATGTCAACATTTTCATAAAATTGCATAAACTTGAACATGTCATTCGCATCATGATAATGACATTTAAAATGTTTAAAATTGTTGCTGCATTAAATTGCTAATGCACATGAGGATATACCGGAATTGTTGTTTGATGTTTCCGGTCTCATTTAAAATGCCTAACTGTGTATTTTACTCATGTTTCACCTCTGGCCATGTTAAGAACATTTAATTTTTGTTGGGTACATAACCGGGAGTGAACTAAATAACTGATGTGGTGTTTCGTCAATATGCAACTCGTTGCATATTGAGCTCCACTTAACTTGTAGTTTTGTCTGTGCACTTTGTCATCCCATGCTTCTTTAAACCGGGCATGCATCATACTTAGTTGTGCATCATGCCATGTTTATGTGATGGTTGTTTACTATGTTGCTTGCTTCTTTCTGGGTTGCTTCTCTCGTTAGCTTCGGTTCCGTTCCGGAGTTGTGAGGATGCTTTCGACTACATCCGTTTGTCTTCTTCAAGGACTCGTTCTTCTTCCTTGCGGGATCTTAGGCAAGATGACCATACCCTCGAAATCACTTCTATCTTTGCTTTGCTAGTTGTTTGCTCCATAGCTATGTCGCGCTACCTACCACTTGCTTATCATGCCTCCCATATTGCCATGTCAAGCCTCTAACCCACCTTTTCTAGCAAACAGTTGTTTGGCTTTGTTACCGCTTTTGCTCAGCCCCTCTTATAGCGTTGCTAGTTGCAGGTGAAGATGAAGTTTGTTCCATGTTGGAACATGGATATTGTTGGGATATCATTATTATATCTTATTTACTTTAATGCATCTATATACTTGGTAAAGGGTGGAAGGATCGGCCTTGTGCCTGGTGTTTTGTTCCACTCTTGCCGCCTTAGTTTCCATCATACCGGTGTTATGTTCCTTGATTTTGTGTTCCATACGCGGTTGGGTGTTATGGGAACCCCTTGACAGTTCGCTTTGAATAAAACTCCTACAACAAGGTCCAACCTTGGTTTTAACATTTGCCACCTAAGCCTTTTTCCCTTGGGTTCTGCAGACTCAAGGGTCATCTTTATTTTAAACCCTCGGGCCAGTGCTCCTCTAAGTGTTGGTCCAAACTGGGTGATGTCCAGCGCCCCCTGAGAAACCAGGGTCTATGCCAACCTGACGTATTGCCCATCCGGTGTGCCCTGAGAACGAGATATGTGCGACTCCTATCGGGATTTGTCGGCACATCGGGTGGCTTTGCTGGTCTTGTTTTACCATTGTCGAAATGTCTTGTAACCGGGATCCCAAGACTGATCGGGTCTTCCCGGGAGAAGGAATATCCTTCGTTGACCGTGAGATCTTGTGATGGGCTAAGTTGGGACACCTTTGCAGGGTTTGAACTTTCGAAAGCCATGCTCGTGGTTATGTGGCAGATGGGAATTTGTTAATATCCGGTTGTAGAGAACTTGACACTTGACTTAATTAAAAATGCATCAACCGCGTGTGTATCCATGATGGTCTCTTTTCGGCGGAGTATGGGAAGTGAACACGATCTTGTGTTATGCTTGAACGTAAGTAGTTTTAGGATCACTTCTTGATCACTTCTAGCTTCACGACCGTTGCGTTGCTTCTCTTCTCGCTCTTATTTGTGTATGTTAGCCACCATATATGCTTAGTGTTGCAGCTCCACCTCATTACCCTATCCTACCCATAAGCTTAAATAGTCTTAATCTCGCGGGCATGAGATTGTTGAGTCCTCGTGACTCACAGATACTTCCAAACAGTTGCAGGTGCCGATGATACCAGTGTAGGTGACGCGACCGAGCTCAAGTGGGAGCTTGATGAAGATCTTGATCGTTGTTTATGCGTCTTTTCCAGTTGATCAGTAGTGGAGCCCAGTTGGGGACAATCGGGGATCTAGCATTTGGGGTTGTCTTTCTTTATTTTGGTTCCGTAGTCGGACCTTTGATTGGACTTTGGATGATGTATGGTTTTATTTATATATTGTGTGAAGTGGCGATAGTAAGACAACTCCTTATCCCTTTCTTATTCGGTACATGGGATGTGTAAAGATTACCCCTCTTGCGACAAGCCTACCATGTGGCTATGCCTCTAAGTCGTGCCCCGACACGTGGGAGATATAGCCGCATTGTGGGTGTTACATGATGTGTGATGGGTTCGATCTTACGGTGCTCAATCCCAGTGACAGAAGGGGACATGACACGTATGTATCGTTGCTATTAAGGATAACAAGATGGGGTCTATTCCTACATGAATAGATCTTGTCTACATCATGTCATCGTTCTTTTTGCATTACTCCGTTTCTCCATGAACTTAATACAATAGATGCATGCTGGATAGCGGTCGATGTGTGGAGTAATAGTAGTAGATGCAGGCAGGAGTCAGTCTACTAATCTTGGACGTGATGCGTATATAATGATCATTGCCTGGATATCATCATGATTATTTGAAGTTCTATCAATTGCCCAACAGTAATTTGTTTACCCATCGTATGCAATTTCTCTCGAGAGAAGCCACTAGTGAAATCTACGGCCCCCGGGTCTCTTCTTTATCATATTTGCCTTCGAGATATATTTTTATTTGCTTTTATTTTCAGATCTATATTTCTAAAAACCTAAAAATACCTTGTTGCACTTTTTTTCCATTTATTTTATTTCGCGTTTATTCGAGATCTATTTATCCAATCTATCATAATTTTTCTCCCGTCCACGTGACAATTTCTGGCACCGTTACCCGAAAGGGATTAACAACCCCTTTAACATGTCAGGTTGCAAGTATTTGTTCTTTGTGTGCAGGTACCATTTACATAGTGTTGCTTGGTTCTCCTACTGGTTCGATGACCTTGGTCTCATCACTGAGGGAAATACCTACTGTAGCTGTGCTGCATCATCCCTTCCTCTTTGGGGAAATACTGACGTAGTTCAAGCGACATCGATGAGTACAGCAACCGGCAGGAGCCAAGGGTTATCTTTAATTTATTGTATGACATGTGTGTCAATTAATAAACGCCATGTAATTGCTTTACTTTATCGCTATGAGTTAGCAATAGTCGTAGAAGCAATAGTTGGTGCAGACAACCACATGACGACAAGATGATGGAGATCATGGTGTCATGACGGTGAAGATGGAGATCATGCCTGTGATTTGGAGATGGAGATCGAAAGTACAAAATGTTAATTGCCACATCATGTCACATATTGATTGCATGTGATGTTTATCCTTTTATGCATCTTATTTTGTCTTCACTTAATTTCAACATAAAATGTGTTCTCCCTGACTATGCACCGTTGCTAAAGATCATCGTTTCGAAGCACCTCATGATGATCGGGTGTGATAGACTCTACGTTCGTATACAACGGGTATGAGCCAGTTTTACACATGCGGAATACTTGGGTAAAACATGACGAGCCTGGCATGTACATACATGGCCTCTGAACACGAAGGAATGATACGTCTCCGTCGTATCTATAATTTTTATTGTTTCATGCCAATATTATACAACTTTTATTCACTTTTGGCGATATTTTATATGATTTGTTTGGACTAACATATTGATCCAGTGCCCAGTGCCAGTTCCTGTTTGTTGCATGTTTTTGTTTAGCAGAAAATCCATATCAAATGAAGTCCAAATGCAATAAAAATTTATGGAGAATTATTTTGGAATATTTGTGAATTTTTGGAGGTGGAATCAACACAAACGGGAGCCCACAAGCCCCAAGGTACACCAGGGTGCACCCATGTGTCTTATGATCACCTCGTATGTCGGTTGGGTCTCTACTTCGGGCGCAAGGAATGTTATATCTGAAAAAAATCGTGTTAAAATTTCAGCGCAATCAGAGTTACGGATCTCCGGGAATATAAGAAGCGGTTTTCGGCTAGATCTGGAAGAGCGAAACAGAAGAGAACAGAGAGGGAGATCCAATCTTGGAGGGGCTCCCGCCCCTCCGCCGCCATGGAGGCCATGGACCAGAGGGGGAACTCTCCTCCCATCTAGGGGGAGGCCAAGGAAGAAGAAGGAGGAGGCTCTCTCCCCTCTCTCCCGGTGGCACATGAGTGCCGCCGGGGCAAGGATCGTGACGGTGATCTACATCAACAATCTTGTTACCGTCAACACCAACTCTCCCCCCCCTCTATGCAGCGGTGCAACGCCCCTTCTCCCCGCTGTAATCTCTACTTAAACATGGTGCTCAAATCCATACATTATTTCCCAATGATCTATGGTTATCCTATGATGTTTGTTAGATGTATTTTGTCCTGTGGGTTAATCGTGATCTTGGTTAGTATGATTGTATATTTTATTTATGGTGTTGTCCTACGATGCCCTCCGTGTCACGGAACAGAGGGCCCCCCGCTGTAGGATGTTGCAATATGTTCATGGTTTGCTTATTGTTGGTGTTGCGGGGGTGACATCAGCCTAAATGCGGATAAGTGGGTTATGGCGTATGGGAGTAAAGAGGACTTGATACTTAATGCTATGGTTGGGTTTCATGACCTTAATGATCTTTAGTACTTGCGGATGCTTGCTAGGGTTCCAATCATAAGTGCATATGATCCAAGTAGAGAAAGTATGTTAACTCATGCCTCTCCCTCATATAAAATTACAAGAATGATTACCGATACTTGTTATCGATTTCCTAAGGACAAATGACTTTCTTGTTGACAAAAGCTATCCACTTCTCTTACCTTGCAATTTATTTCTAGTTTTATTCTCGTCAAGTGTGCGTAGAGTTGTATCGGTGGTTGATAGAACTTGGGGGAATATTTGTTCTACCTTTAGATCCTCATTGGGTTTGACACTCTTATTTATCGAAGAAGGCTACAAATGATCCCCTATACTTGTGGGTTATCAACACCTTTTTCTAGCATTGTTGCCGGGGAGCAATAGCGTGTGGTGAATATTCTCGTGTGTGCTTGTTTGCTTTATCACTAAGTAATTTTTATTTTCTGTTCTAAGTTGTTCTCTATCTTTAGATATGGATATGGAACACGAAACACCAAAAAATTTAGTGGTACCTGCTACTCATGGAGATGGAAAACCTCCTAAAACACTTGATGCTCGTTATGTGAAAAATATTATGCATCACTTCGATAATCCTGAGAAAACCCCGTTCAACTTGATAATGGGAGACACGTTGGATCAACGTGAATACTTTAGGGATTATCACTTGACACAAAAAGGGAAACTATTATTGGATCAAATTTATATGTTGCATTGGTATGCTTGGAATTTATGCCAGAGATATGATTATACTTGTTGCTCTAGGATGAATGCTCCACACCTTCCTTTTCATGCAAATTTAATGATAATGAAAGCTTGGCTTCTTATGCCAATGGTAGATATGATTATTATGATGTGGAACGAATAGAAGAATTTGTTGGTTTTAAGGGTGCTTATGAAATTGAATCTTTGTTTTTAAAGTATGAAGCTTTTGATGATGATGTTTATAGACATGAAAATTGTGCCATCCTTGAATATTTCTATGAAAATTATAAATACAATTCTGATATTGATATATTTATTGAGAAAGTCTCCGTTGTCCAAGAAGAGACTAGTATTTTGTAGGAGTCTATGGAAGAAGAAATTGATGAAACTATGAGCTCATTGGATGAAAAAGATGATGAGGAGAGCGAAGAACAAAAGGAGGAAGAGCGGGTTATCAACCCATGCCCACCTTCTAATGAGAGTAACTCTTCAACTCATACATTATTTAATTTCCCTTCATGCTTATCGAAGGATGAATGTTATGATAATTGCTATGATCCCATTGATTCGTTTGAAATATCCCTTTTTGATGAACTTGATGCTTGCTATGCTTGTGGCCATGATGCCAATATGAATTATGCTATTGGAGATGAACTTGCTGTTGTTCCTTATGTTAAACATGAAATTGTTGCTATTGCACCCAGACATGATAGTCCTATTATCTTTTTGAATTCTCCCAACTACACTATATCGGAGAAGTTTGCTTTTATTAAGGATTATATTGATGGGTTGCCTTTTACCATTGCAAATGATGATTTTGATGAATATAATATGCGTGTGCTTGCTGCTCCTACTTGCAATTATTATGAGAGAGGAACTACATCTCCGCCTCTCTATGTTTCCAACACAATAAAATTGCAAGAAACTACTTATTTTATGTATTGGCCGTTACTTGATGTGCATGAATTGTTATTTTATGACATGCCGATGTTGCATAGGAAGAGAGTTAGACTTCATCATTGCATGATGTATGTTGCTTTGTGCTCACTACTAAATTCCAAATAATTGTTTATTAAAATTGGCTTTGATATACCTTGGGATCCGGGTGGATTCATTACTTGAGCACTCTATGCCTAGCTTAATGGCTTTAAAGAAAGCGCTCCCAGGGAGACAACCCGGAAGTTTTAGAGAGTCATTTTATTCTGTTAAGTGCTTTTATATAGTTTAAAAACAAAAAATAGAGGGGAGCTTAAAACTTCACAAAAGGAAAAGTGAAAGTGAGAGGGACGAGCATTGTCAAAGTGGGAGCTAGCCTTGAACTTTGTTCATGCCCATGAAAACTTTGTGAATCTTAAGTACAGAAACTTTTCAACAAAAATAATTATCCCCTTGTACAAATCCTTTGTATTGTAAAATTATTGTGCCAAGATTTGCCTTTAGGATGAGTAGATTGCTTCTTGGCATGTGCGGTGGAAAAACAGAAACTTTGGCTATAGTGCGTGATTTTACATTTTTTTTACTGGAACGTCGAAAGTTTCTGAAACTTTTTGCAAAGTCTTGCTATACAAATTGTTTATTTTTCCTAATTTTTTAGAATTTTTGGAGTACCATAAGTATGATCGATGTTCATATTACTACAAACTATCCTGTTTAAGACAGATTCTGTTTTTGATGCATTTTTTTGCTTGTTTTGATGAAACTATCAATTCTATCAGTGGTATAAGCCATGGAAAAGTTATAATACAATACTTAGAGTAATGATTTGCTTTATTATACTAATGGATCTTACCGACCTTCATGTTGAGTTTTGTGTGGATGAAGTGATCAAAGATCGAGGAGGTCTCGATATGAGGAGAAGGAGGAGAGGCAAAAGCTCAAGCTTGGGGATGCCCAAGGGACCCCAAGTAAATATTCAAGGAGACTCAAGCATCTAATCTTGGGGATGCCCCGGAAGGCATCCCATCTTTCTTCAATAAGTATTGACATGTTTTCGTCTTTGTTTCGTTCATGTGATATGTGCAAATCTTGGAGCGTATTTTGTATTTAGTTTTCACTTTTCTTTCATGCACCATGCTGGTATGAGATAGTCCATGGTTGATTTATAGAATCCTCATTGCACTTCACTTATATCTTCTCAATATGGCTTTATAGAATGCTTCATATGCTTCACTTATATCATTTGAAGTTTGGATTGCCTGTTTCTCTTCACATAGAAAACCATTATTTGTAGAATCCTCTTTTGCTTCACTTATACTTATTAGAGAATGATCTTTTGTAGCAAGAATTAAACTCTCATGCTTCACTTATATCTATTTAGAGAGTCAACAAGAATTCGTCAATTGCATGGTTAGCCATAAAATCCTACATGAAACTTATGGATCATTGAATATGATATGTCAATTCCTTGCAATAGTTTTGCGATATAGAGATGGAATATGTGGGAGGTACTAGTAAATGCTTGTGGTTAGTAAGAATATTGTTCTTAAGGCTTCTGATTCCCAAAGCATACACGTATAGTCTCTCGTTATGCTATGAAGTTGGAGCATGATTTATTATTGATTGTCTTCCTTATGAGTGGCGATCGGGGACGAGCAATGGTCTTTTCCTACCAATCTATCCCCCTAGGGGCATGTGTAGTAGTACTTTGCTTCGAGGGCTAATAAACTTTTGTAATAAGTATATGAGTTCCTTATGACTAATGTGAGTCCATGGATTATACACACTCTTACCTTTTTGTTGGGGAACGTAGCATGCAATTTCAAAAGAATTCCTACGATCATGCAAGATCTATCTAGACGATGCATAGAAACGAGAGGGGGTGAGTGTGTCCACGTACCCTCGTAGACCGAAAGCGCAAGCGTAACGCGGTTGATGTAGTCAAACGTCTTCACGATCCAACCGATCTAGTACCGAACATACGGCACCTCCGAGTTCAACACACGTTCAGCTCAATGACGTCCCTCGAACTCTTGATCCAGTAGAGGGTCGAGGGAGAGTTTCCTCAGCACGATGGCATGGTGATGGTGATGTGATCCGCGCAGGGCTTCGCCTAAGCACTACGACGCTATGACCGGAGGAGTAAACTATGGAGGGGGACACCACACACGGCTAAGAGAACAATTGTTGTGTCTTGGGGTGACCCCTGTCGGTGTCAAAACCGGCGGATCTCGGGTAGGGGGTCCCGAACTATGCGTCTAAGGCAGATGGTAATAGGAGGCAAGGGACACAATGTTTACCTAGGTTCAGGCCCTCTCTATGGAGGTAATACCCTACTTCCTGCTTGATTGATCTTGATGATATGAGTATTACAAGAGTTGATCTACCACGAGATCATAGAGGCTAAACCCTAGAAGCCAGCCTATGATTATGATTGTTTCTTGTCCTACGGACTAAACCCTCCGGTTTATATAGACACCGGAGGGGGCTAGGGTTACACAAAGTCGGTTACAAGGGAGGAGATCTAAATATCCGAATTGCCAAGCTTGCCTTCCACGCAAAGGAGAGTCCCACCCGGACACGGGACGAAGTCTTCAATCTTGTATCTTCATAGTCCAACAGTCCCGCCAAAGTATATAGTTCGGCAATCCAAGGACTCCCTAATCCAGGACTCCCTCGGTAGCCCCCGAACTAGGCTTCAATGACAATGAGTCCGGCACGCAGATTGTCTTCAGCATTGCAATGCGGGTTCTTCTCCAAATTCCGAATACATGTCGAGTAGTGTTCGGCTTCCCATGAATGTTGCACTCCTTGGCTTCTGCGCCTAATAATGGCTATCCTCCACGTGTTGAGCGAGTGCGAGGAGTCGGGGCATTTTTACACTTGCCACCCTAACCATGTGAGTAAATCATCTATTTAAAGAGATGGGGATCCTCAGATCCAGATCACACCATCCTCCTACAGCGAGCATCCATCGGAGCGCGCCCAGAAAAAGTTCATCCCATCATGGCCGGCCATCGTAGCTCCTCCTCTCGCTCCCGTGGCCCTAGGCCAAGCGATTGGAAGAAGTGTCAGACCCAGGGGTTTCTCCCTCCAGCGTATATGGTCCCCATTCGAGCCGGACTTGCCACTTACAACGGCGGGGAGCAAGCAGAGACCTTTACCAACCCATCCATGGGGGAGCGGGTATGCCTTGTCCCTTACTTATTAAGGGGGCTTGGATTTCCAATCCATCCGTTCCTCCGCGGGCTCCTGGAGTTCTACGGCCTCCAGCTGCATAACTTTACTCCCGCCTCCACATTACACATCGCTGGCTATGTTGCCCTCTGTGAGCTGTTTTTGGGCTGTGAAGCTCATTTCGAGCTATGGAAGAGGCTATTCTGCCTCGTACCCCGTACACAGGAGGGGTCAATATAACAAGTGGGTGGATCCGAGATATGGTACATCGCCGGGACCGGATACATGTCTGGTATTCTGAAGAAGACATCTGAGGACTGGCCTTCGAAGTGGTTTTATATGGAGGGCGTCCCCCTTCCGGACCCTATTCGGATGGGCCTTCCTGAGTTCGATAACGCCCCTTTGAAGAAACGCTGCAGCTGGCGCCCTCGGAGCCCCCAGGAGGAAGATAACAGAGAGGTCCTTTACCTGATGGGCCGGATAAAAACGCCGGCCAAATCGGGATTGACAATAATCGAGGTTATGTCAATATGTATAATGCGGGGGGTGCAGCCACTTCAATATCGGGGACAACCCATGTGGCACTTTAATGGAGAAGACGATGCCACCCGATGTGGTCGTAAGAGACCGGACTCCATCGCTGCTCTAGCGAAAATACTGTCTGATTTATATAAAGGAGAGGAAGAGGAGTTCATCCGCATTAAGCCACGGGATGGATTCTCCATGTACAACCCCCCAAACTGGGTGAGCTGCTAATTTCTACTCTAGACCTTTCCGCATTCTTCGTCATAAGTATTTACCTTGCTATTTCATAGCAAGAACTTCAAAAAGCTGTGAGGGAGGTCCACAACCTGTCTCCACAACCAGAGGACCCTGATCGGCCCCTCGACCCCGGACTCGAAGAGGATCCGGACACATTTGTGGAGCTCATCGACAGGATGTTTTATTAGTTAAGCTGTGACGGTGCCTTGGTAGCCATCATATCCGATTATCCTGGACTGCTCCCTGCATCGCATGTAAGTAAAATCAGAGTCCCAACTTCCGAGAAGGATCCCTATTTTTCGCACTTCACCTACCGCACACATATGGTGTCTTACAGGGAAGGCCCTCGGGACGCCATGCCGAACCCGCAGTGACTCACCAACAAGGGGCACCAAAGCCGGGTAGGCTTAAAAGGAAGGCGGTTAGGACTGAGACGCCCTCACAGAGGTATGAAAAAGAACCCCGCTCCGTGGTTGTCATCTTTTAAAATATAATAACATCCATGGTTCCTGGCAGGAAAAATGCTCGCTGGACCATATCTGGAGAGCCTGCTGGCCAAGCCTCCACCAATCGGGCTCTAGAGCCGGACTTAGAGGCAGATGCTAACGTGGGGCCAACACCGGATGTTCCTCCTACAGAGGATGCGGATAGGCTGTCCGCTACGAATTCCGAAGTGGAGAGTGCCATGAATCACAGGCGTCGTCGGGCCATACTCCGCGATGCTTGTTTCTCTGAAGAGGCGTTCGATGCCTTCAACTCAGGAGACGCGTACATCCGAGCTGCTCAAAATGGTCTTGCCCGAGCCACGGACCAGTATGTGAAGGATATACGGGTAAGAAAATCTAATAATTATGTATATCAGTAGCCCTGAGACTTGAAACAGTTGGCACAACCGATTTAAGGATCATTGTTTGTGTAGGTTCTTATGGAGAAGAATACCCGGTTGTCTCAAGAGCTGGAGGAGTGCAAAGCCCAGCTACGGGCCATAGTTGCCGCAATGAAGGAGTCCGAGAAGGCCCCATCTGGTAATACTTGTTTCTATCTAAAATAATGACATGTACCAGTTAGTATTTGGCATGCATGCAAATCTAACAATAGATTCTACAGATGATCCCGGAGTGAATCCGGAGGTCGTGCGAGGGGATGAGCAACATGCTCAACGACAGCTAAAGGCTGGCGAGCGCGTGCTTACGCAGGTTAGGCGGGAGAAAAATGATCTCCAAGATGCCAATACCCGACTGGGCGTTGAACTGAAAGATGTGCGGGCCTAGCTTGCTGACTCCGTAACGGAGAATAAGAGGCTTCAACGCGGCATTTTTAGTAAGTGATTGAACGAACTTTTATAGAGTTCGGCGAAGAAACCAGCTAACAGAGTTATATCTGTAGGTATGCCGACGGGTCATCCCGTAGAGGAGATGCCTGGGTTTGCGGGTGATCTTCTGCCAGAGCTCTCACAACTGCACGAACAAGTTCGGCAGCTGATGCAGGGCATTGCCCTAGCCTTGTGGCCATCCGCCCCCCTGCCAGGAGGCATGGGGGAGCTTTTAGAGATGATCAAGGGAGCGCGGCGGCGCTTCCGATTATGGAAGATATCAGCCTGCCGACAAGGTGCAAGGGAAGCCTGGGCCATGGTGAAGACGCGATATACCAAGGCTGACCTGAACCACATGGCCGAAGTCGGACCTGTGGGGTCTGATGGGAAAGAGATCCCCGTCCGTTTGGTGTATGATCAGGTGAAATTAGCCGCAAAGTATTTCCAACAGGATTGTAGGCTAGACAGCCTGTTGGATGGTATAGAAGAAGAATTTAGTCCATCTAAGTGACTGTGTACTTCAAGTGACATATATTGTCCCTAGCCGGATTGTAAATCATTTGTCATGGAGGACCTTTTCGCTTCAACCTCCGGACCCAACAGTCCGGAGTGTATCCGAATACCTGCTCAGTTATGTAAAAACCAGGGTACGCGTGGAAACCAGGCGTAGGGGTCATAAGTGCTTGAACAGACAAGTACCCAACTAGCTATGTTATATTACATGGATAGTAAGAAACATCTTCTAGGGAGAATAGTTCCATTAAGGGTTCCTTTCCCTGGGTACACATGCATTAATGTGCATGTCCGAACTGCAAGAAGAGACGCAAGATATAAACATCTAGGGGCATGTATTAGAATAAATAAAAGTCATCTTTTGTTCATAGACCGAATATTCCCTTAAGAACGCTAGCTTTCGGCTTCACCCAGTCTGAGGTACACATCCGGCTGACTCGGCAGTAACAATCGCAGAGGTGCTCCCCTTATGCCCTAGCCAAATTAACGGGAATGTAGGGCATAAACACAAGAGCCAGGCAACCCAGCTTGGCCAAAACTTAAGTCATATCGATGCATATAATGGCGAAGAAAAGGTACATGTGGAAAAGTAACACATGTGCGGGGGGCATAGAGCCCGGAACATAGTTAAATTAAGCTTATATATAAGAAGCCCCCAGGTATAATGAGCACTCCTAGCATGTCAAGATTGTGTATTCAAGAAACATTTAAACATTTTTAAGGCCGTGAAGAAAAAGGGAAGAAAGAAAGAAAGAAAAGACAGATAACAGATATATAAAAAATTGACGGAGGTAAGGAGACGAACATGCAGTCCAGCACTAGGCGTAGAACCTTCGGAGTCTGGCTGCGTTCCACGGGTTTGGCTCGAGTCAATTGTCCGATGCATCCCGCAGACGGTACGCTCCACCGGTCAGTACTTTGTCAATAACGAAGGGAACTTCCAATTTGGGCTTGAGCTTGTCCTTTTTCTTCTCCGGTAGGCGTAGAACGAGTTCGCCAACATTATAAGTTTTGGCCCGTACTTCTCTGCTTTGATACCGCCGACCCTGTTGCTGATAGAATGCGGAGCGGGCTTTTTCCACTTCACGCTCCTCCTCCAGGGCATCCAAACTGTCCTGCCGATCAAGATCGGCTTTTTTCTATTCGTACATGCACACTCGAGGTGAGTCATGAATGATGTCGCAGGGCAGTACCGCCTCTGCGCCGTACACCATAAAGAACGATGTTTATCCGGTAGTGCGATTCGGCGTGGTCCACAGCCCCCATAGTACGGAGTCAAGCTCTTCCACCCAGTGTTCATCTGATTCCTTCAAGGATCGCACTAATCTGGGTTTAATGCCGCTCATGATAAGACCATTTGCTCGCTTGACTTGACCGTTAGTTTGCGGGTGATAGACAGAGGCATAATCGAGCTTAATGCCCATTTTGCTGCACCAAGTTTTTACATCGTCGGCTATAAAGTTTGAGCCATTATTGGTGACGATGCTGTGGGGGACGCCGTAATGGTGTACAACCCCGGATATGAAGTTTATCATTGGTCCTGACTCGGCCGTTTTAACTAGTTTGGCTTTTATCCATTTGGTGAATGTATCCACCATGACCAATAGGTATTTTTTCTTATGGCTTCCCCCTTTAAGGGGTCCAACCATATCAAGCCCCTAGACCGCAAAGGGCCAAGTAATGGGGATTGTTTGGAGAGCGGTAGGTGGCATATGGCTTTGGTTTGCAAAAAGTTGGCAACCGACGCAACGTTGCACGAGGTCATGTGCGTCTGCTCGGGCCGCCGGCAAGTAAAAACCTGTACGGAAGGCCTTGCTTACAAGGGCCCGAGCTGCGGCGTGGTGGCCGCCAAGTCCAGCATGAATTTCTGCCAAAATTTGCCGTCCTTCCTCTTCGGAGATGCACCTTTGAAGTACTCCGGCAACGCTTTTCTTATAAAGCTCTCCCTCGTGGACCTTGTAGGCTTTAGATCACCGCACAATGCAACGTGCCTCGTTTGGATCATCAGGGAGTTCTTGCCTAGTTAGGTAAGCCAAGAAGGGTTCTATCCACGGGGAGATGATGGCCATAATCACGTGGGCCGAAGGTGTTATTTTGGTGGCAGAGCCTCCGATTACGTCAGAGTGTTCGGGGCCTGGTGTTGTGGCTGGATCTGGACTGTTTTTGCCGGTCTCCCCTTCCCACACCACGGATGGCTTAAACAGCCTTTCCAAGAAGATAAAAGCTAGGACAGGGTCGCGCTTAGCGCCGATGCGTGCGAGAATATCCGCCGCTTGATTGTTTTCTCGGGCCACATGGTGGAATTCGAGGCCCTCGAACCGAGCTTACATTTTGAGGACGGCATTGCGGTAAGCCGCCATTTTTGGGTCCTTGGCGTCAAAGTCCCCATTTATTTGAGATATTGTGAGGTTCGAATCCCCCCGCACCTCTAGGCATTGAATGCCCATGGAGACTGCCATCCGGAGACCATGCAACATGGCCTCATATTATGCTGCATTGTTGGAGTCTGTGTATAATATTTGGAGTACGTATTGGACTGTATCTCCGGTGGGGGATGTCAGGACGACGCCTACCCCCAGACCAGCCAGCATCTTAGAGCCATCGAAGTGCATGATCCAATTGGAGTACGCGACGTACTCTTGAGGGAGTTCGGCTTCCGTCCATTCGGCGACGAAATCATCCAGTACTTGCGACTTAATGGCTCGCCGTGGTTTATATGTTATGTCGAACGGGAGGAGCTCGATAGCCCATTTAGCAATCCGGCCCATGGCATCGCGGTTGTTTATTATGTCGTTGAGTGGTACTTCGGAGGCCACCGTAATTGAACACTCTTGAAAGTAGTGTCGTAGTTTCCGGGATGCCATGAAGACCGCGTATGCTATCTTTTGATAATGTGGGTACCGTGATTTGCATGGAGTGAGGACGGTGGATACGTAGTATACCGGCTTTTGAAGCGGGAACTTATGTCCGTCCATCTCTCATTTGACGACGAGGACTGCGCTTACAACTTGGTGTGTTGCCGCTATATATAATAGCATTGGTTCGCCGACATTTGGCGCGGCCAAGATTGGGTTGGTGGCCAATACGGCTTTTATTTCCTCCATCCCGGCCATGGCCGCATCCGTCCACTCGAAGTGTTCGGTGCATCGAAGAAGCCGATAAAGAGGTAGTGCCTTTTCTCCTAATCGGGAGATAAAGCGGCTTAAGGCAGCCACACATCCAGTTAACTTCTGGCTTTGCTTGAGGTCTATTGGGATAGACAACTGTGACAAAGCTCGGATTTTAGCCGGATTTGCTTCGATTCCTCTATTGGAGACGATGAAGCCCAAGAGCTTTCTGGCGGGCACGCCGAAAACGCATTTTTCCGGATTGAGCTTGATGTCATATGTTCGGAGATTGTCGAACGTGAGCCTCAAGTCGTCTATTAATGATTCGACGTGTCTTGTTTTAATGACCACATCGTCTATGTATGCCTCCACTGTTTTGCTGATTTGTGTTTCTAGGCATGTCTGAATCATGCGTTGATAGGTTGCACCGGCGTTTCTGAGCCCAAAAGGCATGGTGTTAAAACAGAAGGGGCCGTATGGAGTGATGAATGCCGTTGCGGCTTGATCGGGCTCCGCCATCTTAATTTGATGGTATCCGGAGTATGCATCAAGGAAGCACAATGAGTCGTGTCCTGCGGTAGCGTCAATAATTTGATCGATGTGGGGGAGGGGGAAGGGATCCTTGGGTCAAGCCTTGTTAAGGTGCTTGAAATCGACACATAGGCGCCAGGATTTGTCCTTCTTTGGTACCATCGCCAGGTTTGCTAGCCAGTCTAGATGTTTTATTTCTCTAATGAATCCGGCCTCGAGTAACTTGGCTAGCTCTTCTCCCATGGCCTGTCGCTTAGGCTTAGAGAAACGCCGAAGAGTCTGTTTGACCGGCTTGAACCCCTTTAGAATGTTAAGGCTATGCTCAGCCAGCCTGCGTGGGATTCCCAGCATGTCTGAAGGATGCCAGGCGAAGATGTCCCAATTCTCACGCACAAACTCCCGCAGTGCGGCGTCTGTTGTGGGGTTCAGCTGTGCCCCGATGGATGTTGTTTTTGTAGGGTCCGTTGGGTGGGCCTGGAACTTGACTATTTCATCCGCTGGTTTAAAAGAGGTGGACTTGGGTCTTTTGTCAAGTATCACATCGTCCCTGTCCACCGTGGAGCGCAGCGCAATTAGCTCTTCGGCCGCAAGGGCTTCGGATAACGATGCGAGGGCTAGTGCGGTGGGTTTTTTGGCACGGAGTGCTATGTCCGGATCACTACCCAGAGTGATGATCCCATTGGGCCCTGGCATTTTGAGCTTCATGTACCCGTAATGGGGTATAGCTTGGAAGATTATGAATGCCTCCCGCCCTAAAAGGGCGTGGTATCCGCTACTGAACGGGGCCACTTGGAATGTGATTTCTTTGGACCTATAATTCTCCGGCGTGCCGAATACCACATCTAGTATGATTTTTCCCGCACATCGTGCCTCCTGACTAGGGATGATTCCTCTGAAGGTCGTTCTGCTTTGCTCAATGTGGCTCTTGTCTATTTCCATTTTGCTGAGAGTTTCCTCATAGATGAGGTTTAATCTGCTGCCACCGTCCATGAGCACTTTAGTAAGCCGGAAGCCGTCCACAATTGGACTAAGGACCAAAGCGGCTGGTGCTCGGGCTGTTCGGAATTGAGGTTCGTCACTGGCATTGAAGGTTATGGCCGTGTCGTTCCATGGATTTATTGCTGCAACGTGGCAAACTTCGGCAAGGCTGCGGAGTGTTCGCTTGCGCCTATTATTTGAGCCGAAGGTCCCGAAGACTATCAATACTGTATTGTTATTTTCCACGGGATGGTGCTCTGTTGTATTGTTGATGAGGATATCCTCGCCGCTCTTGGCCACCTGCCGGAGCATCCAACATGCTCTAAGGCTGTGTGTTGGCATGGTATCCACTGTACTGTGAATTTTGCATGGCCCATTGAGCCATCCCTCCAATACAGTTCTACGCCCTGTAGTGGCTTTTGTTTCTTTGTAATTGGATCGGGTGACTTACGAGAGTACACCCATTTAGTTCGGACGGAGGGTTTAGTGAGAGCCGGAGGGTCCCAGAATTTTGTTTGGGTTTTCCAGACGCTTTCCATGGCACATTACTTCCGTACTATGGCCGCTAAGTCAGCAAAGTGTGCTATGTCACGGCGACTTATGGCGTTGAGGATTCCCTTGTCTGTGCAATTTTTGCAAAAGAATGAAATCGCGTCTTCCTCACGATAGTCCTTGACCTTGCTCATTACAAGGAGGAATTTGGCCCAATAGTGATGTACTGTCTCTTGGGGCTCTTGTCTAATGTGGGAAAGATCACTTGAGTCTAGGTGGGTGGGTAGATTTAGGTCCAAACCCTGACCCGATCTGAGACCCCGGGGCGGAGGAGTTTCCGAGCTTGGCAGTTCAGACTCTGGGATGTTGCCCAATAGTTCTGGCCCGCCGTCTCATTCTAGGTTCGAGGCTTGGGCCATGTCCTCCCATGGACAGGTATCCGACTCGGAGAGCTCGGGAATCCGGACATAGTTTGTCCTCAAAATAGAGGAAGAATTGCTAAATTTCTCCTCCACCACCGCTATCTGATGGGTGATCGGCGGAGAGTTAATCTCCCTTTGGTCGGGTTTAAGCCCGATCCGATCATAGTCCATTGCGACTCCCAGGGCGGCGATGCGATCCAAGGGCTCGTTCAGGGAAGAGAGCTCTATTGGATCCATCTGCTCAGCGAATCCTGAGCCGACGTGGAGGCTGTTTTTGATGACCCAAGAAGTCATCGTCGGCGCGACGGCCGAACGGGCGGTCATGACGAAACCGCCTAGTCGGAGAGTTTGGCCTACAGCCAGGGCTTCCCCCGAGGTAATGTTGTCCTTGACAACAAGACGAGCCATCAAGCCTTATCGTGGCGGCATAGTGGAACTCTCAATGAAAGCACCAATGTCGGCGTCAAAACCGTTGGATCTCGGGTAGGGGGTCCCAAACTATGCATCTAAGGCAGATGGTAACAGGAGGCAGGGGACACAATGTTTACCCAGGTTCGGACCCTCTCGATGGAGGTAATACCCTACTTCCTGCTTGATTGATCTTGATGATATGAGTATTACAAGAGTTGATCTACCACGAGATCGTAGAGGCTAAACCCTAGAAGCTAGCCTATGATTATCATTGTTTCTTGTCCTACAGACTAAACCCTCCGGTTTATATAGACACCGGAGGGGGCTAGGGTTACACAGAGTCGGTTACAAGGGAGGAGATCTAAATATCCGAATTGCCAAGCTTGCCTTCCACGCAAAGGAGAGTCCCACCCGGACACGAGACGAAGTCTTCAATCTTGTATCTTCATAGTCCAACAGTCCGGCCAAAGTATATAGTCCGGCAATCTGAGGACCCCCTAATCCAGGACTCCCTCACCCCCTGCCCCCGTATATAAAGGAGGAGGGGAGGAGGCGGTCGGCCCTAGTGGGCGTGCCATGGGGGGAACCGAATAGGACTCCAAGTCCTATTCGTCCCCTTCCTTTCTTACGGAGGGGGAAAGGGGAATGGGGAGCGAGGAGGAGAAGGAAAGGGGCGTGCTACCTCTTGAGGATGCGTTGGTTTTCCCTTGAAGAGAAAAGGATGATGCAGAAAGTAGCGTAAGTATTTCCCTCAGTTTTTGAGAACCAAGGTATCAATCCAGTAGGAGATAATGCACAAGTCACCTAGTACCTGCACAAACAATCAAGAACCTCGCAACCAACGCGATAAAGGGGTTGTCAATCCCTTCACGGTTACTTGCAAAAGTGAGATCTGATAGAGATAGTAAAGTAAATATTTTTGGTATTTTTGTTGTATATATTGGAAAGTAAAGATTGAAAAATAGTAAACGAGATGCGATGTAAATAAAAGAGATGCAATATAATGAGAAGAGACCCGGGGGCCATAGGTTTCACTAGTGTCTTCTCTCAAGACAGCATGTATTACGGTGGGTGAACAAATTACTACCGATCAATTGATAGAGAAGTGCATAGTTATGAGAATATCTAGGCAGTGATCATGAATATAGGCATCATGTTCGTGTCAAGTAGATCCAAACGATTCTGCATCTACTACTATTACTCCACACATCGACCTCTATCCAGCATGCATCTAGAGTATTAAGTTCATAATAACATAGTAATGCATTAAGCAAGATGACATGATGTACAGGGATAAACTCAAACAATATGATATAAACCCCATCTTTTTATCCTCGATGGCAACAATACAATACGTGCCTTGCTGCCCCTACTATCACTGGGAAAGGACACCGCAAGATTGAACCCAAAGCTAAGCACTTCTCCCATTGCAAGAAAGATCAATCTAGTAGGCCAAATTAAACCGATAATTCGAAGAGACTTGCAAAGGTATCAAATCATGAATATAAGAATTTAGAAAAGAACCAAATAGTATTCATAGATAATCTTGTTCATAAACCCACAATTCATCGGATCTCGGCAAACACACCGCAGAAGAGTATTACATCGAATAGATCTCCAAGAACATTGAGGAGAACTTTGTATTGAGAATCAAAGAGAGAGAAGAAACCATCTAGCTAATAACTATGGACCCGAAGGTCTGTGTTAAACTACTCACGCTTCATCGGAGAGGCTATGGTGTTGATGTAGAAACCCTCTGTGAACGATTCCCCCTCCAGCAGATTGTCGGAAAAGGCCCCAAGATGGGATCTCACCGGTACAGAAGGTTGCGGCGGTGGAAAAGTGGTTTCGTGGCTCTCTGCGATCGATCTAGGGTATAAGAGTATATATAGGCAGAAGAAGTACGTTGGTGGAGCTACATGGGGCCCATGAGGGTGGGGGCGCACCCTCCTGCCTTGTGGCCGCCTCACGGAGTTCTAGACTTCAACTCCAAGTCTTCTGGTTTGCTTTCGGTCCAAGAAAGATCATCGCGAAGGTTTCATTCTGTTTGGTATTCCTTTTCTACGAAACTCTAAAATAGGCAAAAACATAAACTGGCACTGGGCCTCCGGTTAATAGGTTAGTCCCAAAAATAATATAAAAGAGCATATTAAAGCCCATTAAACATCCAAAACAGATAATATAATAGCATGGAACAATCAAAAATTATAGATAAGTTGGAGACGTATCAAGCATCCCCAAGCTTAATTCCTGCTCGACCTCGAGTAGGTAAATGATAAAAACAGAATTTTTGATGTGGAATGCTACCTAACATAATTATCAATGTAATTTTCTTTATTGTGGCATGAATGTTCAGATCCGAAAGATTCAAGACAAAAGTTTAATATTGACATAAAAATAATAATACTTGAAGCATGATAACCCACAAGTATAGGCGATCGCAACAGCTTTCGAGGGTAGAGTATTCGACCTAAATTTATTGATTCAACACAAGGGGAGCCAAAGAATATTCTCAAGTATTAGCAGCTGAGTTGTCAATTCAACCACACCTGGAAACTTAGTATCTGCAGCAAAGTGTTTACTAGCAAAGTAATATGATAGTGTTGGTAATGGTAACAAAAGAGTAACAAAAGCAAAGTAATGTTTTTGGTATTTTGTAGTGATTGTAACAATAGCAACGGGAAAGTAAATAAGCGTAAACCAATATATGGAAAGCTCGTAGGCATTGGATCAATGATGGATAATTATGCCGGATGCGGTTCATCATGTAACAGTCATAACATAGGGTGGCACAGAACTAGCTCCAATTCATCAACGTAATGTAGGCATGTATTCTGAATATAGTCATACATGCTTATGGAAAAGAACTTGCATGACATCTTTTGTCCTACCCTCCCGTGGCAGCGGGGTCCTAATGGAAACTAAGGGATATTAAGGCCTCCTTTTAATAGAGAACCGGAACAAAGCATTAGCACATAGTGAATACATGAACTCCTCAAACTACGGTCATCACCGGTAAGTATCCCGATTATTGTCACTTCGGGGTTAATGGATCATAACACATAATAGGTGACTATAGACTTGCAAGATAGGATCAAGAACTCTCATATATTGATGAAAACATAATAGGTTCAGATCTGAAATCATGGCACTCGGGCCCTTGTGACAAGCATTAAGCATAGCAAAGTCATAGCAACATCAATCTCAGAACATAGTGGATACTAGGGATCAAACCCTAACAAAACTAACTCGATTACATGATAAATCTCATCCAACCCATCACCATCCAGCAAGCCTACGATGGAATTACTCACGCACGGCGGTGAGCATCATGAAATTGGTGATGGAGGATGGTTGATGATGACGACGGTGACGAATCCCCCTCTCCGGAGCCCCGAACGGACTCCAGATCAGCCCTCCCGGGAGGTTTTAGGGCTTGGCGGGAGCTCCGTATCGTAAAACGTGATGAAAGCTTCTCTCCTATTTTTTCTCCCCAAAAGCAAATATATAGACTTGGAGTTGGAGTCGGGAGGTCTCCAGGGGGGCACGAGGTAGGGGGCGCGCCCCCACCCTCGTGGACAGTGTGTGGGCCCCTGGTCTTCATCAGGATTTTTTATTATTTATTGTAAGACATTCCGTGGAGTTTCAGGTCATCCCGAGAACTTTTGTTTTCTGCACATAAAACAACATCATGGCAGTTCTGCTGAAAATAGCATCAGTCCGGGTTAGTTCCATTCAAATCATACAAGTTAGAGTCCAAAACAAGGGCAAAAGTGTTTGGAAAAGTAGATACGACGGAGACGTATCAACTCCCCCAATCTTAAACCCTTGCTTGTCCTCAAGCAATTCAGTTGACAAACTGAAAGAAATAAAGAAAAACTTTTACAAACTCTGTTTGCTCTTGTTGTTGTAAATATGTCAAGCTAGCATTCAAGTTTTCAGCAAAGATTATAACTAACCATATTTGCAATAATTCTCAGGTCTCATGATTACCCATATCAATAGCATAATCAACTAGCTAGCCATAATAATAAATCTCGGATGACAACACTTTCTCAAAACAATCATAATATGATATAACAAGATGGTATCTCGCTAGCCCTTTCTGAGACCACAAAACATAAATGCAGAGCACCTTGAAAGATCAAGGACTAACTAGACATTGTAATTCATGGTAAAAGAGATCCAATCATAGTCACACCCAATATAAATTAACAGTGATGAATGCAAATGACAGCTGCGCTCTCCAGCTAGTGCTTTTAATAAGAGGGTGATGACTCAACATAAAAGTAAATAGATAGGCCCTTCGCAGAGGGAAGCAGGGATTTGTAGAGGTGCCAGAGCTCAGTTTTGAAATAGATGTGAATAATGTTTTGAGTGGTATACTTTCATTGTCAACATAACAACCAAGAGATGGCGATATCTTCCATGCTACACACATTATAGGCAGTTCCCAAACAGAATGGTAAAGTTTATACTCCCCCTCCACCAACAAACATCAATCCATGGCTTACTCGAAACAATGAGTGCCTCCAACTAACAACAGTCCCAGGAGGAGTTTTTTTTTGCAATTATTTTGATTTAGTTTGCATAAAGCATGGGACTGGGCATCCCGGTGACCAGCCATTTTCTCGTGAGTGAGCGGAGTCCACTCCTCTTGAGAATAACCCGCCTAGCGTGGAAGATACAGACAGCCCTAGTTGATACATGAGCTATTCAAGCATACAAAATAGGATGATTATTTGAAGGTTTAGAGTTTGGCACATACAAATTTACTTGGAATGGCAGGTAGATACCGCATATAGGAAGGTATAGTGGACTCATCTAGAATAACTTTGGGGTTTAAGGGATTGGATGCACAAAGTAGTATTCCTGCTTAGTACAGGTGAAGGCTAGCAAAAGACTGGGAAGCGACCAACTAGAGAACGACAACAGCCATGTACATGCATTAAAATTAATAAACATTGGATGCAAGCATGAGTAGGATATAATCCACTATGAACATAAATATCGTGAATGCTATGTTGATTTGTTTCAACTACATGTGTGAACATGTGCCAAGTCAAGTCACTTAAATCATTCAAAGGAGGATACCACCCCACCATACCACATCATAACCATCTCAATAGCATGTTGGCATGCAAGGCAAACCATTATAACTCATAGCTAATCAAGCATGGCACAAGCAACTATGATCTCTAATTGTCATTGCAAACATGTTTATTCATAACAAGCTGAATCAAGAACAATGAACTCATCATATTTACAAAAACAAAAGAGGTTGAGTTCATACCAGCTTTTCTCATCTCAGGCAGTCCATCATATATCATCATAATTGCCTTTCACTTGCACGACCGAACGATGTGAATAATAATAAGAGTGCACGTGCATTGGACTAAGGTGGAATCTGCGAGCATTCAATAAATAGGAGAAGACAAAGTAATATGGGCTCTTGGTTAAATCAACAATAAAGCATATAAGATTCACTTCAACAATTTAATCATGGTCTTCTCCTACCGACCCCCATAGTAAAAAAGAAATAAAACTATTTACACGGGAAAGCTCCCAACAAGCAAAAGAAGAACGGGAAATATTTTTGGGTTTTCTTTTTAATTATTACTACAGCAAGAAAAGTAAACTACTACTAATTCTTTTTGGTTTTTCTTAAGGTTTATCAAACACACAAGAAGAAAGCATAAAAGGAAATAAAATAGCATGGATGATACAATGAAAAAGTATGAGCACCGACATCTAGCAATGAGTGTGTGTGAACATAAATGTAATGTCAGTGAGAAATACGTACTCCCCCAAGCTTAGGCTTTTGGCCTAAGTTGGTTTATGGCCACGGCTGGCCTGGCTGATATCCATAATAATAGTTTTTGGGGTCGTACTGTGATGAAGAAGACTCCGACTGCCATTGGCTGACAGCCATCTCCGGATCCCAAGAATAAACAGACTGTCGTGGAGGCTCCTCTTGTGGTTCTGGTTCTGGGGCTGGTGCAGGGTTCTGGTAGGCGTGAATAGCCGCCAACGGAACAAGGTACGTGCCTACAGTCAAATCAAAAAAAGAAGGAGCAGGCAAGCTAATAGTCTCAGGATGATGTTTATTAAAGAACAATTGATATTTAAGCTCTCCTTCTCTATTCTTAACAATAAAATCATGTGCTACCATACTTTTATAATCTAAATAAACATGAGGCAGCACCTTTTCTTCCTTCTCATAATGCCTAATAGGTATGTTAAAATGTGCAGCGAGGAGTGAAGCATAAATGCCTCCAAAGATGAGACCCTTAGTACAGTTCATACTTAACCGTCTGGCAATAATGCTTCCCATACTAAAAGAGTTATCACTGTATGAACCGTGGTGCAAAATAATAATATCAGGGATACTCAGGTTCCCATAGTTTTCGCGACCAATTAAGCAATGACTAGCAAATAATGCAAAGTAGCGTAAAACAGGAAAATGTATGCTAGTGATTCGTGCATCGGAAACCTTCCTTGTTTCCCCTATAGTGATAGTGTCAATAAATCCCTCCACATCATCACGATGTGGCTCTTCTGTCTTGCCCCCAAAAGGGCCTAAACAAATCCGACAGAAATCATAAAGTGACATCTCCTTATGCTCATCATATAAATGAAATTCCACCGTAGGTGGTGAGTTCTTAGAATGAAAATGAAAGTTTTGCACAAAGGTATTTGTGAGCAAGAGATACTGATTGCATTGGTCGTGGAGGAAAGCGGTAAGGCCTGTAGTCTGAGCCAACTCATGAAAATCTTTGTAAACCCCGGTTGCTCTTAAGAAATCCTCGGAAGGCCATTCACACGCCCGAACCTCCGCGGTGCGAGGCAAATTATACTTAGGCTTCGGTGCCTTCTCCTTCGAGCTTTGGCTCGATGAGCCCCTCAAAAGTCTCCTCATCATTTTCTAAAAAATTCTAAAAAATTTAGTAACTTCAAAATAAAAGTAAACCAAACTCAATAATATTGATGGCAACCACTCCTACAAGTGCCTAGAGCCTATATCATGCATCAATACTACTTTTGACCATATAAATTTGACATGCAAGCTCAAGAACAGGGTCACCTAAGAAGCAAAATTTGTAATGAATAAAGCACTAGAACAAAAACTAATTGGACCAATGGAGGAGTCACATACCAAGGAACAATCTCCCCAAGCAGTTTTGTGAGAGGTGCTTTGAGCAAGGAGATCGAAAATGGCAGCAAAGAGGGCTGGAACTCGTGCTTGAGTTGGTTTTTCGTGTTTGTGGGAGGAAGAAGAAGAGGATGGGTGCTAGAATAAGTGGAGGAGGGCCACCGTGGGCCCACGAGGCAGGGGGGCGTGCCCTATAGGGGGGGCACCACCCTTATGACCAGGTGGCAGCTCCTCCCACGGTAATTTTTGCACAGTAAATCCTCAAATATTCCCGAAAAAATCATATTAAATTGGCATGACATTCTAAGGATTTCTATTTTTGGGATATTTTTATATTGCATGGATAAGTCAGGAAACAGACAGAAAAATACTATGTTTACTTTATTTAATATAAATAACAGAAAATATAAAGAGGGTATAGAAGTTTGTGCTTCTAGTTTCATCCATCTCATGCTCATCAAAAAGAATCCTCTAACAAGGTTGATCAAGTCTTGTTAACAAACTCATTCCGATAATCATGAAACCGGAGAAATTTCGAATAACACTAGGTTACTTCAACGGGGATATGCACATGTAGCGACCAGACCTCAAACAGTCTGATCTCTGTGCTCCGGTGTCACCCCTGGATCAGTAATGCTGACACCACACAGTACTCGAAGGATTTATAGCAGAGTAGCAATCACACACTTATTACATCGAATGTCTCAAAAGAGAACTTATTACAATAAATATGGCTTAAGGCCATCTAATAACGATAACAGCGGAAGGCTTGGAAGATAGGTGAGTCCATCAACTCCAACGGCATCACTGAGTATAGAACCACGACCTAAAAACTCCTTAATCATCGTCTGAAGAGTCTGCAACATTAACGTTGCAGCCCGAAAATGGGTCAGCACATGGAATATGCTGGCAAGGTAACACATAGAGAGTAATGGAATGCAACAGCTATACTATATGCATATTTGGCTGGTGGAAAGCTCTATGGTTACAGTTTTTGCATAAAGCCAATTTTTCCCTACTTCAAAGGAATAAATTTAATTACTATCATGGTGGTTGTTAAACATTGAGAATGGTTGACAGCATTCTCAATCCCAATTAAAAATCATTAAACCCAACAAAATTAACTTTAGAGTAACATGTTGAGTTTCACATGAAAACTCAAGATGTCCATAACCGGGGACACGGCTAACCATGATTAGTTTATTACACTCTGCAGAGGTTTGCGCACTTTTCCCCACCAGACTCGATCGCCTCTGTTTGTTTTCTCGCACTACATGGTGTTTGAGAAGACAGATGACCGAGACATAGTCTTTCAGAAGCGCTAGCACCTTACGATCGGGTAGACCGTACCACCTACATCCCCTACATCTGCTAGTCTACCACTGTAAGAGTTCGCAGAATTTACTCAACTATGCCAGAGCCCATAATGACTTGTGGCTGCACACGGAAGTTTCTAGTATGAATAATCTCATGATCCCTTTGAGCCTGGGTGGCGGTCCAAAAGAAAAACAGGCAAGTCCTGGAATAACCAGGTGCCTCAATCCACCCAGATGTGTGTTTAGGTTGCCACCTTAGATAAACCATTAATTAACAATCTCACATCTGTCATGGATATCACTCACCCAATCCACGTCTACTAGCATAGCATGGCATAATAAGGAAATGTAGAAGTAACTCCCAAAGGTTTGATAATAAACAGGTAATAGGTACTACCTCATCTACTTCCCATCCCACAATTTAATTAGATCCTAATCATTCAATGTGTGAGGATTGATCTAATGCAATAAAACTGGGTTGTAGAAAAAGGTATGATCAAAGTGTTACTTGCCTTGCTGATGATCCGCGAAACCTAGAGATTCAAAGTAACAGGCGGCGCACTCCGGGTATTCTATCGCAGACAAACAAACAAGCATACAATAAGTACTCATCTAATGCACAGGTAAAACTCAAATAGAAGATCTAACCAGAAAGTTCAACTTAAGAACCCTGGTTTGCAAAAAGAATCAAATCGAACGAAGCAAAAGAAATCAAACGGCGAAAGAAAACAACTTCGTTCTAGTAATCTGGATCTAAATCGAATTTTACAGTAGCAAAACTTGTTTAAGTTGATTATTCGGAAAGAGGGTTTCGAGACGAAACTCCAGGCGCTTGAATCGCCTGATTCCGATAAACGAGTGAAAAGTTATACTAAAACGAAAATCGGATCAGAAATCTCGATCAGAAAATAACCGCGGAAAAATCCGACGAAAAAGAAAAATGACGAACGGAATTTTTTTTAAATAAATACGCTCGGAAGAAAAATAAAAAAATACTAAACGGACTCGAAAAATCACGAAATAAATTTTCCCGGGTTTCTAAAATCAAGCCCGAAAAGTGAACATTTATTTGGGCCCTAGATGCAATTTTGAAAAACGCGCATTTTTCCTAAATTCAAATAAAATACCGAAAAACTCCGAAATAAGTCTTATTTGATTTTTTTTATTAAATCCTCAATATTTCTATATTTTGGGAAAGTCATTTTATTCCCTCTCTCATATTTTTGTAATAGAAATAATTGATGATAAAATAAATAAAATCAAATGATCCTGTTTACAAAATTTGAGAAAACTCAAATATGTAAATAACGAAATCCCCAACTCTCTCCATGGGTCCTTGAGTTGCTTAGGATTTTCTAGGATCAAAACCAAAAGCAAAATAAAATATGATATGCGTGATGATCTAATGTATAACATTCCAAATTGAAAATTTGGGATGTTACAGCACATCCCCAATAATAAGTATATCATATTTCTTCTTGACAGTAGGAAGAGGAAATTCAAAACCTCCAAATATAATCGATGGAATTTTTCCGATAGAATTGATACTATGAACTTGAGGTTGTTTCCTCGGAAAGTGTACCGTATGCTCATTACCATTAACACGAAAAGTGACATTGCCTTTGTTGCAATCAATAACAGCCCATGTAGTATTAAAAAAAAGGTCTTCCAAGAATAATAGACATACTATCGTCCTTGGGAATATCAAGAATAACAAAGTCCGTTAAAATAGTAATGTTTGCAACCACAACAGGCACATCCTCACAAATACCGACAGGTATAGCAGTTGATTTATCAGCCATTTGCAAAGATATTTCAGTAGGTGTCAACTTATTCAAGTCAAGTCTATGATATAAAGAGAGAGGTATAACACTAACACCGGCTCCAAGATCACATAGAGCAGTTTTAACATAGTTTCTTTTAATGGAGCATGGTATAGTAGGTACTTGTGGATCTCCAAGTTTCTTTGGTACTCCACCCTTAAAAGTATAATTAGCAAGCATGGTGGAAATTTCAGCTTCTGGTATCTTTCTTTTATTTGTAACAATATATTTCATGTACTTAGCATAAGGATTCATTTTGAGCATATCAGTCAATCGCATATGCAAAAAGATAGGTCTAATCATTTCAGTAAAGCGCTCAAAATCCTCATCATCCTTTTTCTTGGATGGTTTGGGAGGAAAAGGCATGGGTTTCTGAACCCAAGGCTCTCTTTCTTTACCATGTTTCCTAGCAACAAAGTCTTTCTTATCATAATATTGATTCTTTGATAGTGGGTTATCAACATCAACAGGAGGTTCAATTTCTACATCATTATCATTACTAGGTTGAGCATCATTATGAACATCATCATTAACATTTTCATTAGGTTCATGTTCATTGCCAGATTGTGTTTTGGCATCAGACATAGATATACCATTTGGATTATCAGGTGGTTCGGCAATAGGTTCACTAAAAGTTTGCACAATTCTATCATTTTTCTTTTTCTTCCTTTTAGAAGAACTAGGTGCATCAATATTATTTCTCTGAGAACCTTGCTCAATTATCTTAGGGTGGCCTTCAGGATACAAAGGTTCCTGAGTCATTCTACCAGTTCTAGTAGCCACTTTAACAGCATAATTATTTTTCTTACTATTCATCTCATTGAGCAATTCCTTTTGAGCTTTAAGTACTTGTTCTACTTGAGTGGTAACCATAGAAGCATGTTTGCTAACAAGTTTAAGTTCACCTCTAATATTAGCCATATAATCACCCAAGTATTTAATCATATAAGCATATTGTTTTAATTGTCTACCAAAATAAGCATTGAAGTCTTCTTGCTTAAACATAAAATTATCAAACTCATCCAAGCATTGACCAGCAATTTTAGCAGGAGGGATTTCAGCTTTATCGTATCTATAGAGAGAATTTACCTTTACTACCTGTGTCGGGTTATCGAGGTCTGGAGGTTCTTCAATAAATAAAGGATTAAGATCATATGTTTCTTCAATAGGCGGTAAATTAAGACCATGTATTTCTTCAATAGGAGGTAAATTCTTAACATCTTCAGCTTTAATACCTTTTTCTTTCATAGATTTCTTTGCCTCTTGCATATCTTCGGGACTGAGAAATAGAACACCTCTCTTCTTCGGCATTGGTTTAGGAATAGGCTCTTTAATTGGAGCAGGAGCTGGCTCAGGAGGTGCCCAATTATTTTCATTTGTCAATATATTATTCAATAAGATTTCAGCTTCATCCGGTGTTCTTTCCCTGAAAAGAGAACCAGCACAACTATCCAGGTAATCTCTGGAAGCATCGGTTAGTCCATTATAAAAGATATCAAGTATTTCATTTTTCTTAAGAGGATGATCAGGCAAAGCATTAAGTAACTTGAGAAGCCTCCCCCAAGCTTGTGGGAGACTCTCTTCTTTAATTTGCACAAAGTTGTATATTTCCTTTAAAGCAGCTTGTTTCTTATGAGCAGGGAAATATTTAGCAGAGAAGTAATAAATCATATCCTGGGGGCTACGCACACAACCAGGATCAAGAGAATTAAACCATATCTTAGCATCACCCTTTAATGAGAATGTAAATATTTTAAGGATATAAAAGTAGCGAGATCTCTCATCATTAGTGAACAGGGTGGCTATATCATTTAATTTAGTAAGATGTGCCACAACAGTTTCAGATTCATAGCCATGAAAAGGATCAGATTCAACTAAAGTAATTATATTAGGATCAATAGAGAATTCATAATCCTTATCAGTAACACAGATAGGTGAAGTAGCAAAAGCAGGGTCAGGTTTCATCCTAGCATTTAGAGATTTCTTATTCCATTTAGCTAATAACCTTTTGAGTTCATATCTATCTTTGCAAGCTAAAATAGCTAAAGAAGCTTCTTGATCAAATAAATAACCCTCGGGAATAACAAGTGATTCTTCATCATCACTTTCATCATCATAATCAGGTTCAATATTTTCGATCTCTCTAGCCCTAGCAAGTCGTTCCTCGAGAAAATCACCAAGTGGCACAGTAGTATCAAGCATGGAAGTAGTTTCATCATAAGTATCATGTATAGCAGAAGTAGCATCATCAATAACATGCGACATATCAGAACGAATAGCAGAAGCAGGTTTAGGTGTCGCAAGCTTACTCATAACAGAAGGTGAATCAAGTGCAGAGCTAGATGGCAGTTCCTTACCTCCCCTCGTAGTTGAGGGATAAATTGTTGTCTTAGCGTCTTTCAAATTCTTCATAGTGTCCAGCAGATATAAATCCCAAGTGACTCAAAAAATAGAGCTATGCTCCCCGGCAATGGCGCCAGAAATTAGTCTTGATAACCCATAAGTATAGGGGATCGCAACAGCTTTCGAGGGTAGAGTATTCAACCCAAATTTATTGATTCGACACAAGGGGAGCCAAACAATATTCTCAAGTATTAGCAGCTGAGTTGTCAATTCAACCACACCTGGAAACTTAGTATCTGCAGCAAAGTGTTTAGTAGCAAAGTAATATGATAGTGATGGTAATGGTAACAAAAGAGTAACAAAAGCAAAGTAATGTTTTGGTATTTTGTAGTGATTGTAACAATAGCAACGGGAAAGTAAATAAGCGTAAACCAATATATGGAAAGATCGTAGGCATCGGATCAATGATGGATAATTATGCCGGATGCGGTTCATCATGTAACAATAATAACATAGGGTGACACAGAACTAGCTCCAATTCATCAACGTAATGTAGGCATGTATTCCGAATATAGTCATACGTGCTTATGGAAAAGAACTTGCATGACATCTTTTGTCCTACCCTCCCGTGGCAGCGGGGTCCTAATGGAAACTAAGGGATATTAAGGCCTCCTTTTAATAGAGAACCGGAACAAAGCATTAGCACATAGTGAATACATGAACTCCTCAAACTACGGTCATCACCGGTAAGTATCCCGATTATTGTCACTTCGGGGTTAACGGATCATAACACATAATAGGTGACTATAGACTTGCAAGATAGGATCAAGAACTCTCATATATTGATGAAAACATAATAGGTTCAGATCTGAAATCATGGCACTCGGGCCCTAGTGACAAGCATTAGGCATAGCAAAGTCATAGCAACATCAATCTGAGAACATAATGGATACTAGGGATCAAACCCTAACAAAACTAACTCGATTACGTGATAAATCTCATCCAATCCATCATCATCCAGCAAGCCTATGATGGAATTACTCACGCATGGCGGTGAGCATCATGAAATTGGTGATGGAGGATGGTTGATGATGACGACGGCGACGAATCCCCCTCTCCGGAGCCCCGAACAGACTCCAGATCAGCCCTCCCGAGAGGTTTTACGGCTTGGCGGCGGCTCCATGTCGTAAAACACGATGAAATCTTGTCTCCTATTTTTTTCTTCCCAAAAGCAAATATATAGAGTTGGAGTCAGGAGGTCTCCAGGGGGCCCACGAGGTAGGGGGCGCGCCCTAGGGGGGGCGCGCCCCCCACCCTCATGGACAGGGTGTGGGCCCCCCGGTCTTCATCTTTGGCGAGGATTTATTATTATTTATTGTAAGACATTCCGTGGAGTTTCAGGTCATTCCGAGAACTTTTGTTTTTTGCACATAAAACAACATCATGGCAGTTCTGCTGAAAACATCGTCAGTCCGGGTTAGTTCCATACAAATGATACAAGTTAGAGTCCAAAACAAGGGCAAAAGTGTTTGGAAAAGCAGATACGACGGAGATGTATCAAAGCATACTAACAAAGTAATCATGTCTTCTCAAAATAACATGGCCAAAGAAAGCTATCCCTACAAAATCATATAGTCTTGCTATGCTCTATCTTCATCACACAAAATATTTAAATCATGCACAACCCCGATGACAAGCCAAGCAATTGTTTCATACTTTTGATGCTCTCAAACTTTTTCAATCTTTACGCAATACATGAGCGTGAGCCATGGATATAGCACTATAGGTGGAATAGAATGGTGGTTGTGGAGAAGACAAATAGGAGAAGATAGTCTCACATCAACTAGGCGTATCAACGGGCTACGGAGATGCCCGTCAATAGATATCAATGTGAGTGAGTAGGGATTGCCATGCAACGGATGCACTAGAGCTATAAGTGTATGAAATCTCAAAAAGAAACTAAGTGGGTGTGCATCCAACTCGCTTGCTCACAAAGACCTAGGGCATTCTGAGGAAGCCCATCATTGGAATATACAAGCCAAGTTCTATAATGAAAAATTCCCACTAGTATATGAAAGTGACAAAAAGGAGACTCTCTATCATGAAGATCATGGTGCTACTTTGAAGCACAAGCGTGGGAAAAGGATAGTAGCATTCTCCCTTCTCTCTTTTTCTCTCATCATTTTTTTATTTGGGCCTTTTCACTTCTTTTTTATGGCCTCTTTTTTTCCTTTTTTTTATTTTTCGTCTGGAGTGTCATCCCGACTTGTGGGGGAATCATATAGTCTCCATCATCCTTTCCTCACTGGGACAATGCTCTAATAATGATGATCATCACACTTTTATTTACTTACAACTCGATACTTAGAACAAAATATGACTCTATGTGAATGCCTCCGACGGTGTACCCGGATGTGCAA
Source organism: Triticum aestivum (assembly GCF_018294505.1). Classification (NCBI taxonomy): domain Eukaryota; kingdom Viridiplantae; phylum Streptophyta; class Magnoliopsida; order Poales; family Poaceae; genus Triticum; species Triticum aestivum. Next base: position 502,244,659 of record NC_057797.1, read on the forward strand.
TGAATCAAGAGTGACATGTATGAAAAATTATGAATGGTGGCTTTGCCACAAATACGATGTCAACTACATGATCATGCAAAGTAATATGACAATGATGGAGCGTGTCATAATAAACGGAACGGTGGAAAGTTGCATGGCAATATATCTCAGAATGGCTATAGAAATGCCATAATAGGTAGGTATGGTGGCTGTTTTGAGGAAGGTAAATGGTGGGTTTATGGTACTGGCGAAAGTTGCAAGGTACTAGAGAGGCTAACAATGGTGGAAGGGTGAGAGTGCGTATAATCCATGGACTCAACATTAGTGATAAAGAACTCACATACTTATTGAAAAAATCTATTAGTTATCGAAACGAAGTATTACATGCATGCTCCTAGGGTGATAGAATCGTAGGAAAATACCATCGCTCGTCCATGACTGCCACTCATAAGGAAGACAATCAATAAATAAATCATGCTCCGACTTCATCACATAACGGTTCACCATACGTGCATGCTACGGGAATCACAAACTTTAACACAAGTATCTCTCAAATTCACAACTACTCAACTAGCATGACTCTAATATCACCATCTTCATATCTCAAAATAATCATAAGGAATCAAACTTCTCATAGTATTCAATGCACTTTATATGAAAGTTTTTATTATACCCATCTTGGATGCCCATCATATTAGGACTAATTTTATAGCCAAAGAAAATTACCATGATGTTCTAAAAGACTCTCAAAATAATATAAATGAAGCATTAGAGATCAATAATTTCTATAAAATAAAACCACCACCGTGCTCTAAAAAGATATAAGTTAAGCACTAGAGCAAAATTATCTAGCTCAAAAGATATAAGTGAAGCACATATAGTATTCTAATAAATTTTGATTCATCCGTGTCTCTCCCAAAAGGTGTGTAAAGAAAGGATGATTGTGGTAAACTAAAAAGCAAAGACTCATATCGTACAAGACGCTCCAAGCAAAACACATATCATGTGGTGAATAAAAATATAGCCTCAAGTAAAGTTACCGATAGACAAAGACGAAAGAGGGGATGCCTTCCGGGGCATCCCCAAGCACAGGCTTTTGGTTGTCCTTGAATTTTACCTTGGCGTGCCTTTGGAATCCCCAAGCTTAGGCTCTTGCCACTCCTTGTTCCAAAATCCATCAAATCTTTTCCCAAAAACTTGATAACTTCACAACACAAAACTCAACAGAAAATCTCATAAGCTCCGTTAGTATAAGAAAATAAACCACCACTTTAAGGTACTGTAATTAACTCATTCTTTATTTATATTGGTGTTAAACCTACTGTATTCCAACTTCTTTATGGTTCATACCCCCCGATACTAGCCATAGATGCATCAAAATAAGCAAACAACACGCGAAAATGGAATCTGTCAAAAACAGAACAGTCTGTAGAAATTTGGAGGTTTCGAATACTTCTCTAACTCCAAAAATACTGAAAAATTAGGAAGACCAGGAAAATTTGTATATTGATCTACTTCATCTGGAATTGGTATTTTATCGCTCTCTGGTAAAAATGAAAATTATTTTCGTGGGCGCATACTTTCTATTTTTATCAGCAAGATCAAGCAACAATCACCCAAGAAGATCCTAAAGGCTTTACTTGGCACAAACACTAATTAAAACATAAAAACACAATCATTACAGAGGCTAGATGAATTATTTATTACTAAACATGAACAAAAAGAAAAGAACAAAAATAAAATTGGGTTGCCTCCCAACAAGCGCTATCGTTTAACGCCCCTAGCTAGGCATTGATATTTCAATGATGCTCACATGAAGGCAAGAATTGAAGCACAAAGAGAGCATCATAAAACATGTGACAAACACACTTCAAGTCTAACATACTTCCTATGCATATGCATTCTATAAGCAAACAAATTATCAAGGCAAGCAAAAACTAGCATATGCAAGGAAGAAGAAGGAAACGATAGCAATTTCAACATGAAGAGGGGTAATTTAATATCACGAAAATTTCTACAACCATATTTTCCTCTCTCAAAATAATTACATGTAGGATCATAAGCAAATTCAACAATATAGCTATCACATAACATATTCTCAACACGATCCACATGCATGTGAAGTTGACACTCTTCCAAAATAGTGGGATTAACATCAACTAAAGTCATGACCTCTCCAAACCCACTTTTATCAAAAATTTCATAATATTAAACATTCTACAAATATGTGGGATCTAAAGTTGACACTCTTACAAACCCACTTTCAATATTATTGCAAACAATATTATCAATCTCATATTCACCATGGGGCTTATATAAATTTTCAAGATCATAAGAAGAGTCACCCTAATCATGATTATTGCAACAAGTAGTGGACATAGCAAAACTAGCATCCCCAAGATTAAGGTTTTGCATATTATTAGCACAATTTACATCAATATAATTCATAGTAAAATCATTGCAATCATTCTTTTTATTCAAGGATCTATCGTGAATCACTTCATAATTTTCTTCATCACAATTTTCAGATTCACGAATTTCAAGCAAAACTTCATAAAGATAATCTAGTGCACAAAACTCACTAGCAATTGGTTCATCATAATTGGATCTCATAAAAAGGTTAGCAAGTGGATGAGTATCCATAAACTTTTAGCAAGAAAAGATGCAAGCAAAAAAGAAGGCACATAGTAACACAAGCAAACGAAAGATCGAACGGAAGAGGGGCGAAGAAAAGGCAAATTCTGTGAAGTGGGGGAGAGGAAAACGAGAGGCGAATGGAAAATAATGTAATGCGAGGGAGAAGAGTTTATGATGGGTACTTGGCATGTCTTGACTTGGCGTAGATCTCCCCGGCAACGGCGCCAGAAATCCTTCTTGCTACCTCTTGAGCATGCGTTAGTTTTCCCTTGAAGAGGAAAGGGTGATGCAGCAAAGTAGCATAAGTATTTCCCTCAGTTTTTGAGAACCAAGGTATCAATCCAATAGGAGACAACACACAAGTCACCTAGTACCTACACAAACAATCAAGAACCTCGCAACCAACACGATAAATGGGTTGTCAATCCCTTCACGGTCACTTGCAAAAGTGAGATCTGATAGAGATAGTAAAGTAAATATTTTTGGTATTTTTGTTTTATAAATTGGAAAGTAAAGATTGCAAAATAGTAAACGAGATGCGATGTAATAAAAGATATGCAATATAATAAGAAAGAGACCCGGGCGACATAGGTTTCACTAGTGGCTTCTCTCAAGATAGCATGTATTACGGTGGGTGAACAAATTACTGCCGAGAATTGATAGAAAAGTGCATAGTTATGAGAATATCTAGGCAATGATCATGAATATAGGCATCACGTCCGTGTCAAGTAGATCGAAATGATTTTGCATCTACTACTATTACTCCACACATCGACCGCTATCCAGCATGCATCTAGAGTATTAAGTTCATAAGAGCAGAGTAACGCATTAAGAAAGATGACATGATGTAGAGGGATAAACTAAACAATATGATATAAACCCAATCTTTTTATCCTCGAGGCCAACAATAAAATATGTGCCTTGCTGCCTCTACTGTCACTGGGAAAGGACACCGCAAGATTGAACCCAAAGCTAAGCACTTCTCCCATCGCAAGAAAGATCAATCTAGTAGGCCAAACTAAACCGATAATTCAAAGAGACTTGCAAAGATATCAAATCATGCACATAAGAATTCAGAAAAGAACCAAATAATATTCATAGATAATCTTGTTCATAAGCCCACAATTCAGCGAATCTCGGCAAACACACCGCAAAAGAGTATTACATCGAATAGATCTCCAAGAACATCGAGGAGAACTTTGTATTGAGAATCAAAGAGAGAGAAGAAGCCATCTAGCTAATAACTATGGACCCGAAGGTCTGTGGTAAACTACTCACACTTCATCGGAGAGGCTATGGTGTTGATGTAGAAGCCCTCCGTGATCGATTCCCCCTCCGGCAGATCGTCGGAGAAGGCCCCAAGATGGGATCTCACGGGTACAGAAGGTTGCGGTGGTGGAAAAGTGGTTTCGTGGCGCTTTGTGTTTGATCTAAAGTATAACAGTATATATAGGCGGAAGAAGTACGTCGATGGAGCTACGTGGGACCCACAAGGGTGGGGGCGCGCCTACCCCCCCTGGGCGCGCCCTCCTGCCTCATGGCCGCCTCATGGAGTTCCAGACTTCAACTCCAAGTCTTCTAGTTTGCTTTTGGTCCAAGAAAGATCATTGCGAAGGTTTCATTCCATTTGGATTCCGTTTGGTATTCCTTTTCTGCGAAACTCTAAAATAGGCAAAAAAAAATAGAAACTGGCACTCGGCCTCTGGTTAATAGGTTAGTCCCAAAATATTATAAAAGAGCATATTAAAGCCCATTAAACATCCAAAACAGATAATATAATAGCATGGAACAAAAAAAAATTATAGATACGTTGGAGACGTATCAGGGCGCGCCCCCTCCCCTAGTCCAATTCGGACTCCCCATGGGAGGGGGCGCGGCCAGCCCTTGTGGGCTGCCTCCTATCTCCCCTATGGCCCATGTAGGCCCATTACTTCCCCGGGGGGTTTCGGTAACCCCTCGGTGCTCCGAGAAATACCCAAACCACTCCGAAACCATTCTGGTGTCCGAATACCATCTTCCAATATATCAATATTTACCTCTCAACCATTTCAAGACTCCTCGTCATGTCTGTGATCTCATGCAGGACTCCGAACAATCTTCGGTCACCAGAACACATGACTCATAATACAAATCATCATCGAACGTTAAGCGTGCGGACCCTACGGGTTCGAGGACTATGTAGACATGACCGTGTCTCCGGTCAATAACCAATAGCGGGACCTGGATTGTCATATTGGTTCCTACATATTCTACGAAGATCTTTATCGGTTAAACCACAATGACAACATACGTAATTCCCTTTATAATCGGTATGTTACTTGCCCGAGATTCAATCGTCGGTATCCTCATACCTAGTTCAATCTCGTTACCGGGAAGTCTCTTTATTCGTTTCGTAATGCATCATCCCGCAGCTAACTCTTTAGTCACATTGCTCGCAAGGCTTATCATGAATTGCATTACCGAGAGGGCCCAGAGATACCTCTTTGATACTCGGAGTGACAAATCCTAATCTCGATCTATGCCAACCCAACAAACACCTTCGGAGATACCTGTAGAGCATCTCTATAATCACCCAGTTACGTTGTGACGTTTGATAGCACACAAGGTATTTCTCCGGTATCCGGGAGTTGCATAATCTTATAGTCAAAGGAATATGTATAAGTCATGAAGAAAGCAATAGCAATAAAACTGAACGATCAATATGCTAAGCTAATGGATGGGTCATGTAACACCCACGATGCGGCTATATCTCCCACGTGTCGAAGCACGACTTAGAGGCATAACCGCATAGTAGGCATGTCGCAAGAGGGGTAATCTTTACACATCCCATGTACTGAATCAGAAAGGGATAAAGAGTTGGCTTACAATCGCCACTTCACAGAATACATAAATATATCATACATCATTCAAGAATACAATCAAGGTCCGACTATGGAACCGAAATAAAAGAAGAAAACCCCAAATGCCAGATCCCCGATCGTCCCAACTGGGCTCCACTACTGATCAACCGGAAACAAATCAAAACAACGACCAAGATCTTCATCGAGCTCCCACTTGAGCTCAGTTGCGTCACCTGCACTAGCATCATCGGCACCTACATCTGTTTTGGAAGTATCTGTGAGTCACGGGGACTCAGCAATCTCACACCCTCATGATCAAGACTATTTAAGCTTAAGGGTAGGAAAGGGTAGTGAGGTGGAGCTGCAGCAAGCACTAGCATATATGGTGGCTAACTTATGCAAAAGAGAGTGAGAAGAGAAGCAAAGCACGGTCAAAAAGCTAAAAGTGATCAAGAAGTGATCCTGAAACTACTTACGTTCAAGCATAATACAAAAACCGTGTTCACTTCCCGGACTCCGTCGAAAAGAGACCATCACAGCTACACACACGGTTGATGATTAAGTTAAGTGTCAAGTTCTCTACAACCGGATATTAAAAAATTCCCATCTACCCATAACCGAGGGCACGTCTTTCAAAAGTTCAAAACCCTGCAGGGGTGTCCCAACTTAGCCCATCACAAGCTCTCACGGTCAACGAAGGATATTCCTTCTCCTAGGAAGACCCGATCAGACTCGGAATCCCGGTTACAAGACATTTCGACAATGGTAAAACAAGACCAGCAAAGCCGCCCGATGTGCCGACATCCTAATATGAGCTACACATATCTCGTTCTCAGGGCAACACCGGATTGTCCAAACTTCCGGTAGGCCAGGCCAGAGTTGCCCCTAGTGGCCATCGGCGGCTGGCAGGTTCGGACCAACACTTAGGCAAGCACTAGCCCCGGGGGGGTAAAATAAAGATGACCCTTGAGTCTGCAGAACCCAAGGGAAGGTAATAGGTTGTTAGGCAAATGTAAAACCAAGGCTGGGCCTTGCTGGAGGAGTTTTATTCAAAGCGAGCTGTCAAGGGGTTCCCATAACACCCAACCGTGTAAGGGACACAAAATCAAGGAACATAACACCGGTATGACAAAAACTAGGGCGGCAAGAGTGGAACAAAACACCAGGCATAAGGCCGAGCCTTCCACCCTTTACCAAGTATATAGATGCATTAATTAAATAAGAGATAATAATGATATCCCAACAAAACCATGTTCCAACATGGAACAAACTTCATCTTCACCTGCAACTAGCAATGCTATAAGAGGGGCTGAGCAAAGCGGTAACATAGCCAAACAACGGTTTGCTAGGAAACGTAGTGTCGGTGTCAAAACCAGCGGATCTCGGGTAGGGGGTCCCGAACTGTGCGTCTAAGGCGGATGGTAATAGGAGGTAGGGGACACGATGTTTTACCCAGGTTCGGGCCCTCTTGGTGGAGGTAAAACCCTACGTCCTGCTTGATTTATTCTTGATAATATGAGTAGTACAAGAGTTGATCTACCACGAGATCAGAGAGGCTAAACCCTAGAAGCTAGCCTATGGTATGATTGTATGTTGTCCTATGGACTAAAACCCTCCAGTTTATATAGACACCGAAGGAGGCTAGGGTTACACAAGGTCGGTTACAAAGGAGGAGGTATGCATATCCATATTGCCTAGCTTGCCTTCCACGCCAAGTAGAGTCCCATCCGGACATGGGACGAAGTCTTCAATCTCGTATCTTCATAGTCCAACAGTCCGGCCAAAGGATATAGTTCGGCTATCCGGAGACCCCCTAATCCAGGACTCCCTCAGTAGCCCCTAAACCAGGCTTCAATGACGATGAGTCCGGCGCACAGTGTTGTCTTCGGCATTCCAAGGCGGGTTCCTCCTCCGAATACACCACAGAAGAGTTTGAATACAAGGATAGTGTCCGACCCTGCAAAATAAGTTCCACATACCACCATAGAGAGAATAATATTTCCACAAATCTAATCTGCTGACATGTTTTGGCAGCATGACATCACGCCATGGCCCGGTAATTATTTGAACTGTTTTTCTTTAACCAGCCCCGCACATAACGCGAGGCGGTTTCTTGACACGTCTTGTCAAAGCAGAGATCGTGTTCCCCTTATTACGGGATTCCCATCAATACGGGCGTGGGTAACTCAACCGCGCCACCAATTACGGCGCTTGGGGGATAAGCGAGTTTTACCAGGCTGGTGGGGGGCGCATAGTTTCGTCCGCCCTTATAAAGGGATAAGGTTTCACCTTTTTCTACCCACGCCTTCTTCCTCCTTGCTCATCCATTCTCACGCACTCGAGCTCCAACACCCAAGTCCACATCCTTCTCCTCAACTCTGTCCAAACATGTCCGGAGCGGGAGGCAAGTGGATGGCCTCCTCTGTCACGGAGGGACACATCAAAAAGCTACATGGAGCCGGATACTTAGCCGCGGATATCGTGCACCGGCTGCCAGCCGCGGGGCAGGTCGTCCCTACCCCGGAACATCACGAAAGGGTGGTTTTCCTCCCCCACTTCGTCCGCAGACTGGGGTTTCCCCTCCATCCATTCGTCTGCGGCCTTATGTTCTATTATGGGCTGGACTTTCATGATCTGGCCCCGAATTTCATCCTCAACATCTCGGCGTTCATCGTCGTGTGCGAGGCTTTCCTCCGCATCCGGCCCCACTTCGGCCTGTGGCTGAAGACCTGCAATATCAAGCCGAAGGTGGTTGGCAGCCAACAAGCGGAATGCGGCGGAGCCATGGTGGGCAAAATGCCCAACGTTATATGTCTCGAGGGCTCCTTCATGGAGACCATAAAGGGGTGGCAATCGGGGTGGTTCTACATCATCCAGCCGCGCGACACCAACTGGGTGGCGGCCCCCGAGTTTCGATCCGGAATCCCCACGCGGCTTACTTCCTGGAAGGAGAAGGGCATGTCCTGGGGTTCATCGGTGGAGCTGGACGGACTCCAGAAGTGTATCCGGAACATGATAAGCAAGAAACTTAAGCTTGTCAACATAGTCCAGGTCATGCTCTTCCGCCGGATCCTCCCGTGTCAACAACGGGATTTCAACTTATGGGAGTTTGACCCGGCCCAGCACCAGACTCTACACGAGCTCTTCGACACGATGCATAAGGACGTCTGGAGGGTGCTGTTCAAGGGCGCCGAGGTCCCTCCTTCTCTTACCGAGGACCGCGGGCTAAGCGCGAAGCGCCCTACGAATTCCGATAAGTTTTTATATCTCACAGGATATTTATTTGCCCCAGTTTAATCATGTGCGGGATCTAAGCTTCCATGCCCTTAACAGGACTGGGTAGAGATAGCGGAGCAGATCGATTGCCCAGCCCCCCTGCCTGAAGATCCTGCAGATGCTCTCCTAGCGGAGATGCTGGTTCCGGCGCCTTACGAGGTGCCGGTGAAGAAGGCCAAGAAGAAGGCCACAGGGACCCGAAAGGGTCTCCGATGAAAGGTTATATCAGACTCATCGTCCAATAACTCTGAGGCGCACTCCTCCCACGAAAACGAGGAGGAGAAGAGGAAAGTTCTCCCCCCCAGCTGGGGGAGACAAGAAAAGGAAGGCCGCCCCAACCGGGGAGGCCGAAGGGTCCAAGAAGGGAAGGACCCTCCTTCCGGACTGCTCCTCGACGGCCGCCTACAGCGGCGACGAGTGGTTACCCAGGGACAAGCCCCTGGCAAAGTCGTAAGTATCCGGATACCATAGTAATTCATGGTATGTTTTATTGCACTGCTTCTCCTTACGCTGAATATGATTATGCAGTCCGTCCCGAGCCCGTCTCGACGTATCTTCGTCGAACGGTTCTTTGGACTCGTCGGATATGAATAGTGATTCACTTCCGACCGCCTCCACCCCTTGCCCTACGGACAACGTCGAGGTGTTGTCTCAAAAGGCACCGAGCCGAGGGGAGGTAGTCCTGGGGGTGCCTCGAGGCGACCTTCCGGACCCTGGGCGCAAAGGGAGCAAGACTCCCACGGGCTCCAAGTTTGGCCCCCAGCCGAACACTGCGCCGGAACCTTCGGTGGTTCCAGACTCTGGCAGGCAGTCCCCCGTTAAGAGGGGCAAGCCGCCCGTGCCGGTGGCCTCTATCCATCCAGAGACACCGGATAACTTGTTGGAAGCGCTTCACAGCGCTTCCATCGACGAAGAGCGCCACACTATCATGAGTGCGGTGATCGAGAAAGTTCAGTCCACCAAAAACGGACTAACCGAAGCTTGTGCTAGCCTCCTAACAGGCTTTGAGGTAAGCAATCAAAATATAGGAAAATATTACCGCATAGACAGTAGCCCCTGATGCTCTGTTTATCGTTCACGAAGAAAGGGCCGAATAGAGGATCAAATAATGACTTAGGAGTCTAATCAGAATATGTCTATGTGCATATGCAGGCTTCACTGCTGGCCGCTGCCGCACGTACTGCGGAGGTCACTGCACTGAAGCAGGACCTTGAGCGGTCCGAGGAAGAGCTCGGCCTTACCAAGAGGCGGCTCGAGGAGAGCAAAGGTAAGAAATACCTTGTATGTATATTAAAAAGAAATTTGGTTGTAAAGTAATAGGATCATCATGAATTTCCCAGGGGCCACGACCGAGGTGGCAACCCTGAAGAAGGCGCTGTCCGAGGCCGAAGACAAAGCGGCCAAGGAGCGCATTGAGCGGGAAAAGCAAGAAGCCGGGTAGGCGAGGTGCAGCAAGAGCTCGAGGCTCTTGCCAAAAAACACAAGTCCTTGGAGCTTGACTCTAAGACGCGAGAGTCTGAGCTTGCGAAGGCGCTCGAAAGCGCACGGAGCGCCAAGGCTGAAGCCCACAAGGCCCTCCAGGATATTGATGCGGTGAAGAAGATAGCAGCGGGTAAGGCATTCATTATGTAAAGCAAGCATGTCAAGGAAACTTTCCTTTTACTTTCCCGAGTTCGGAGCTCTCCAGGAGCGTTCGCAGATCTTCCCCGCAGTGTACTGGATGCCGCGGAGTTTTACTGAGCTGAGGAGGGGAGCTCGACGGAAAAGTTGTTCTGGTCTCAGTATACTGGGACCGAACACCCAATGCCCTTGAGCGAGCAGCTTAAGCAACTGGTCGAGCTTCACAAGGCGGCCGAACAGGCCATGAAGGGTCTTATAGTCCGGATGTGGCCTGGCAATCCCCTGCCTAGCAGCTACTTCGGTCTAGTGAGGTGTCTTGTGGATGCCTACCCATGGCTTGAAGTCATAAAGCGGTCCTTCTGCATCGAGGGTGCGCGCAGGGCTTTTGCCCGGGCGAAGGTGCATTGGGTGAAGCTGGACGTCGTAAAGCTGGTGAAGGAGGGGCCGCCAGAGGGCAAGGAGCATAGCTGCCCCGAAATGTATTATGACAGTGTCCTGAAGTGTTCCCGCCTTGTGGTGGAGGAATGTGCTAGAGATGTAATTTTTGAATGAACATGCTCATGTGATCCTGTAATGTGAAATGAGTTCATTTGCGCTATGCAATGCTTTTTGAATTTAAAATATTACCTTCTGTGCGGCCATTTATAAAATCTGAGAGTTGGCCAGTCGTCGGCTTCTGCCCCCATGTAACTAGTACTGGGGTGTTCGGGATAAACCTGAGCACTCTTTATCCCAATTTTGGGTCCTTCGAGGGAGGTTTTCAGCACAACGAACCATGAAATCGGACTATAAGGCTTTATCACTCTCACTTAGCCATAGAAGTCTACAATTTTAAATTTGGCGAAGCCCCTAGTATTCGGTAGGTCGAATTTGGGGTGCTATATACGCCTAAGTCGGGCAAGGCCGACCCCTCGCCTGAAGCGGAAAAAGTCTTTAAGGACTTGAGACCTCTCGAACAGCGACCAGCTCTCGCCTTATCATGACAGTCGGTTTTCGGCTTTCTCTACTGAGGTGCTCGTCCGGAAGAACCCGGACACAATCGCAGTAGTTCTCCCAGCGCTACCTTAGCCGATATAGCGGAACGTAAGGTACCGAAACATGGGAGCTGGGCAAACCCAACTATTGACCCAAGACATGATTCGGAGCTGATGCATATAATGCTATAAGTTCGGGGTGCCACACTGTCGAAAGTGTTCGGACTTCTCACGCCGTATTATGGGGTAAACGAAAGCCCCTGGCGTACTGACTGTACCAGAATGTACGGGTGCAAGTTGTCGTAAATGAACATATAAGAAAAAAGGGATGGATAATGCAATAATAGGCTAATGATATGCATTGTTATTTAAATAATACGTAGAAGCATACTGATACAAGTAGTGCAATAAGCAAAAAATAGGACTATTTGACATGTCCTATCCAAGGGCAAGCTGCGTATGGGTAGTAAAAAGCGGGTATATCGATTGTTATTAGAGACCACCTGGGGGTTCCCTTGTACGTCTTAGCTTCTTGCCTCCTTGGTTGTTCCTTCCCGTAATGTGTCCGGCAGTCATACTGCCGGAAAGGGCTTCCAGAGAGTAAGGTCCTGAAAGAGAAAAAATGATAAAGGTATGCATCCCCTAGGGCGGTTAAGCCGCATTGCGGGACGTGCCCTGATCGTGCCCCCGCCTATGCCCATGGTATTTTCAGTGTGTAATTATGTGCACGCAGCACGGATTTCGTCGCTTGACTGGGACTGGGACGGGGGCCGAATTGCTAGGCGAGCTCTGAACGTGCGAGGCGATCCTGTTGCAGGTTACTCGGACTCGCTTAACGGTGTCTGGAGGTTGTATCGCCGAATTGGCGGTTTGCCTTAAAAGGCTGCTTTGCGCTTCTGATGTGAGGGCCGTAGTGTGCTCCTCCGTGCGGAGAGAGCGCTCTATGTTTCCATTGACTGTGATGACCCCCCGAGGTCCTGGCATCTTGAGCTTGAGGTATGCATAATGCGGTACCGCATTGAATCTCGCAAAAGCGGTTTGCCCGAGCAGTGCATAATAGCCACTGCGTAACGGGACTATATCGAATATTAACTCCTCGCTTTGGAAGTTATCCGGGGATCCGAAGACCACTTCCAGTGTGACTGAGCCTATGCAATGGGCCTCTACACCTGGTATGACGCCTTTGAAGGTCGTTTTTTGTGGGTTTGATCCTTGAGGGGTCTATACCCATTTTGCACAATGTGTCCTGATAAAGCAGGTTCATGCTACTGCCGCCGTCCATAAGGACTCGAGTGAGGTGAAATCCGTCAATGATTGGGTCTAGGACCAGTGTGGCGAATCCGCCATGACGGATACTAGTGAGGTGGTCCCTGCGATCGAAGGTGATCGGACAGGAGGACCATGGGTTGAACTTTGGGGCGACTGGCTCCAATGCATATACGTCCCTTAGCGCATGCTTCCGCTCCCTCTTGGGGATGTGGGTTGCGTATATCATGTTCACCGTCCGCACTTGTGGGGGAACCTCTTCTGTCCTCCGGTGTTCGGCGGCCGGGGGTCCTCCTTGTCATCGCTATGCAACCCCTTATCTTTGTTTTCGGCATTTAACTTGCCGGCCTGCTTGAACACCCAACAATCCCTGTTGGTGTGGTTGGCTGGCTTGTCGGGGGTGCCGTGTATTTGGCACGAGCGATCGAGTATACGGTCCAAACTGGACGGGCCTGGAGTGCTTCTTTTGAATGGCTTTTTCCGCTGACCGGGTTTAGAGCCTTTCAATCCGGCATTGACTGTCGTATCCTCGGTATTGTCGCTGTTGATGCGGCGCTTGTGTTTGTTGCGACGTGACCTGCCATTGCCATCCTTGGTATCCGAAGTACCATGGTTCTTTGATATATTATTGCCTGCGAGCCAGCCAGCTGTCTTCTCCGCGCAAAAGCGGGTCATGGAGTGTCGTGAGGGCTGCCATAGATGTTAGGCTTTTCCCTGGCCAAGGTGCCGGGCGAGCCACTCATCATGGATGTTTTGTGGCTTAAAAGCTGTTAGGGCCTCTAGCATTCTGGACAGTCGATTCGATTTGATTTTTCTTGCCAGGAACCGTGTCCAGAATTGCCTGGCCGATCTCTGCTGCTGATATGTGCTCAGCTCGCATCAGTTCGCACATAAGTGCCCGGAATAATGAATGCGGCTTCCAGATCTTCCACAGCCATGAATTCTGCTGCAGTCGTTGAGCCAGCCGTGTTTTGTCTGGAGTTGAGGTAGAGTGTGTGCGTGATTAGGAAGGTCACCCGATCTGTTGTGCCATAGTGTGTCGGGGAAACCCTCTGGGATTTGGTGATCCATTACTTCGTCTGTGAAGCATAGGGGGTGTGCAGCGCCTCTGTACTGGGCTATATCGCGACGCAGCTCAAATGAGTCTTGTCCGCTATGTTCGGCCCGACCGGGTTTACTTTTACTGTATCCAACGTGACGGTTATTGTTGGGGATATTACTATCAGCTGAGACCCGCCCAGGAGGGGCCGGGTCAGCCCCAATGGTGGGCTACGCAAGAAGCCCAGTAAACATCCAAGATTGTAGTTGATTAAGTATTATAGAAGGCCCAAGGGCCTGAAGGCGGTTTACGGCCTGATATTATGAACCGCCATATGTAAGGAAAGACTTGTAAAGAAAGGCATGTAAAGAAAGTCACCGAGCCGGACACGATTATGAGCCGGCCGGGACTCTGTAGGCCACCAGGCGTCAACCCATGTATATAAGGGGATGACCCGGTGGCGGCTTAGGGGACAGATAACAAATCAATAACCAAGCTGGCGAGTTGAGCCTCTTGGAGATCGAAACCCTAGCAATACCGAACCCAACTAGACGTAGGCTTTTACCCTCATCGTAAGGGCCCGAACTAGTATAAAAACTCTCTCGTGTCCTTTGTCCCGATTAACCCCTTTAAGCTTCCTAGTGCGATGGCCCTACAACTAAGTCCTTGCTCTAGGACATCTGCCGTGACAATTCCATGATAGTTGGCACCCACCGTGGGGCTAGCACACGGTGGATTTGAGTTCTTGAAGGGCAACTTCGAAGGGCTCAAGGGATATCTTGTGGGCCGGATGACCAAGAGTCATCGCGGCAAGCTCTACATCGACGACGAAGGCTGGGACACCGTGGCCGGCTCAATCGAGTACGGGTACCGGGTCCCCTTCGACGAAATTCACGTTTTCATCGGCCGGATCGGCGAGTCGGGCCCTGAGCCGGACGTCCACACCAACCTCATCGAAACGGCTCAGCGCACAAGGACCACCTGTGTTCAGTCTCTCGTGAAGCATGCCTTCGTAGGCTGCATCCACGATGGTGAATACTCTGAAGGATCGGTGGAGGGCGGTGAGACGGCCGTCCATTCTGACACTACATCATCAACGGGTGAGACGGACTCTTTGTACCAGCTACAAGACGGCATGCTCGGGGGCTGTTCAGATGGCAGCAGTACTCCGGACCCCCTTGAGCCGCCGAATTGGGCCGGAGTCTTCATGGCAGGGACACAGCCCGGTCAGAACTCTATCGCAGCGGCAGCAGCAGCTACCGGGTTGCTGCAGCTGGGTCAGGAGACCCCACGCGCCCCCTGGCTCAGATTCTAATGGACCTCATGGACAAAATGACAACTCTGTTAACTGCCGTGGTAGAGCTGCCGGATAAAGCCCAGCACGACGCAGAGGTGGCACACGTGCGTGAGGAGATGGTGCAAGCTAAGGAAAATCTAGCCGCAGAGGAAACCCGGATGGTAGCAGAGCGGGCGGCTTTGGATGCTTGTGCTCAACAACTTCAAGCGGAGACTTTCCGGCTTTCCGTGGACCTTAACGCATCAAACGAGGTCATGAGGAGGAGGCATCAGAAAACTCAATCACGTCTGCCTCTAACGCTTGATCCGAGGAACCTGTTCCATACACCCGGTGCTGGGGGGAGTAACCCGCCGGAGGCAAACCGGATCACGATACCCGACGCACTGGTTCATCCACGTGCCACGGAGCCACCTCGTATAATTACCGCTCCACCTCATTATGTGCCAACACCGCCGAGTCACTTCTCCAACCCCTTGGAAAACCTCATTGCAGCGTCGGCTCGTTTGGCGGCTCTCCCAATGGAAGGCGACTCGCCAGCAGTAGTTGAAACATGAAGGGTAAGAGAACTTCTTCAAACGGCTCTAGCGCAGCAGGATGCATACTCATACAGTCGAGACATGATCCATTCAACTCCTCGCCCAAGCCAGAGCCCGAGTTACAGTAGGCGTATGGAGTCTGCAGATATGTCAAGCAATGCTCAGCGCCACAACCGGCCGTACAGGCATGAGCCGGTGCGGGCTGGAGCCCTTACCTTGGCGGATCAGGAAAGGATTCGTCAAGAGGCAGAACGAGCAGCTCAAATGGCAGCAGATCAGGCGGCTCATCAAACCTTTCCAGCTTATCCAGCAACCTCGGTTGAGGCAGGAGTGGCCACAAGAACCGGAGGCGTGCCTTACTTGGTGCCGGCCATACGCAATGAGTGTTTGCCAAAGGACTTCAAGGGACCCCGTAAAGTGCCTAATTACACGGCTGACCTACAGCCGGGGGCTTGGATTGAGAGTTATGAGATGGCTATGGAATTATTGGAGGTCAGTGATGCTGTTATGGCCAAGTATTTCACCATGATGTTAGATGGAACAGCTCACACTTGGTTAAAGGGATTGCCACCCAATTCTATCGGCCCATGGGCGGAGTTCAAAGCCCAGTTCATCCAGAACTTTAAAGACACGTGTAAGCAGCCTATGTCGATTGTAGACCTGACCAATTGCAAGTAAGAGGATGGTGAATCCACAACCCATTGGGTGCGCCGGGTCAAGGAGATAATACATTCATCTGATAAGATGGATGCCGGCTCAGCGGTTTTAATGTTGGAGAAAAATTGCCTTTTTGAACCTCTAAAGCAGAAGCTGGGGCGGCTCAAGCGTGACTGTAATGACATGGGAATGTTGATGGTGGCTCTTGTTAAGTATGCTGATTCTGATACCACCAAGGACCCGGTGTCTAACGAAGAAAAGGCAATGAAGGGAAAGAAGAACGACAGCGGCTAGGGTCACTAGCATAACCCATTAAATCAGGGAGGTAATAAACGTAAGGCGGATGAGTTTGTTGCTAACACTAATGCACAGGGTGGTAATCAACGGCGCAAAGGCAGACAACCCCCTCGATCGGGCAGGTCAGGTCCCACCCTTGAGTAGTTGTTAAATGAACCTTGTCCAAAGCACGGCACCCGGGAGAAGCCAGCCACCCACCCGTGGAAAGATTGTACGATCATGAAGGCATTTAAAAATTCAAACACGTTTGATGGAGGTCATGGCCCAGGTGGCGGTTCAGGAGGAGGCGGTTTTCACGGCCCGGGCGCCGGTTCAGGCAGAGGAGGTTTTCACGGTCAAGGTTATCTTGGTCACCAAGGAGGATATAATCAACAACCCGGCCAAGGTAGTCAGCAGCAGCAATCCGGTTATCAGAGCAACCTGAAGCAGCTGAGTAGTGGGAAATACCATGTATTTACCACCAGTTTATGTAAGAGGGACCAGAAGCTTCACAAGAGGGCCGTCAATGCTGTTGAGCCGGCGATTCCACGTTATCTGCGTTGGTCCGATCAGCCTATTGTGTGGAGCAGAGAGGGTCACCTGCCCCTGGTTGATAATCCGGGTCACTTGGCTTTGGTAGTGGCACCTCAGGTTGGTGGATACAAGTTTACTAAGGTACTCATGGATGGAGGCAGCAGCATCAACATCCTCTATTATGAGACATTCCGCCGGATGGGATTGACTGATAAAAATCTTAAGCAATCCAACACTATTTTTCACGGTGTGGTACCTGGTAAGTCGGCATACCCAGTTGGTAAGATTGAGCTAGAAGTAGCCTTTGGGGATGAGTATGACTCCAGAGCGGAAAAATTAACCTTTGAGGTGGTTAAGATCAAGAGCCCATATCATGCTCTGTTTGGGTGGGCGGCTTATGCCAAGTTCATGGCTCGGCCGTGTTACGTGTATTTACAGCTCAAGATGCTGGGTCATAAGGGCACCATTACAGTACATGGGAACCGGAAGATAGCCTTGGAGTGTGAAGAAGGTGATGCTGCCTACGCTGAATCTGTTTGTGCAATAGAGGAGTTAAAATTTTACAAGGATCATGTTGACCCGGCAGACATGACGTCATTAAAGAGACCGACAACAGAGCATGAGCCGGTGTTGAAATTCAAATTAGCTGATGACACTAAGATGGTTGACTTTGTGCCTGGCGACTCATCCAAACAGTTCAGCATCAGCGCAAACTTCGATCCGAAATAGGAAAGCGTGCTCATCGAGTTCATCTGTGAGAATCGGGACATCTTTGCATGGCAACCTTCAGACATGCCGGGTGTCCCAAGGGAACTCGCTGAGCACACTCTTAATATTGATCCAAAGTTCAAACCTGTCAGACAGTTTCTCCGATGGTTCAATGAAGAAAGGCGCAAGGCCATTGGAGAAGAGGTGACCCGGCTCTTGGTAGCCGGGTTCATTGTGGAGGTCTTTCACCCCGAATGGTTAGCTAACCCAGTGCTTGTGCTCAAAAAGAATGGCACCTGGCGTATGTGTGTAGATTACACCGATCTGAACAAAGCTTGTCCGGGTGATCCTTTTGCTCTCCCCCGTATTGATCAAATCATTGATGCTACGGCGGGTTGTGCACGTTTGAGTTTCTTGGATGCTTATTCCGGTTATCATCATATTAAGATGGCGGTCAAGAATCAAAAGAAGACATCCTTTATTACTCCTTTTGGAGCTTTTTGCTATGTGTCTATACCCTTTGGGCTTAAGAGTGCCCAGGCGACTTACCAGCGGTGTGTGCAGAATTGTCTTCACGATCAAATTGGGCGCAATGTTCATGCTTACGTGGATGATATAGTGGTAAAATCCAGAAAGGAGGAAACCTTGGTCACAGATCTGAAAGAGACTTTCGATAATCTCCGGATCTACAAAATGATGCTTAACCCGGCCAAGTGTGTTTTGGAGTCCCAGCTGGCAAGCTCTTGGGTTTTTTGGTGTCCAACCGAGGTATTGAAGCTAACCCGGAGAAAATCAAAGCAATTACGTCTTTAGCCAAACCAACATGCATCCATAACGTTTAGCGGCTGGCAGGTCGTGTTGTGGCCTTGAGCCGGTTCATAAGTCGGTTAGGAGAGAAGGCAATGCCTTTGTATCAGATGATGAAGAAAACAGATGATTTTATTTGGAGTGATGCTGCAAATACTGCTTTTGAGGATCTTAAGGCACAGCTTGCTGAGCCGCCGGTTCTTGTTGCTCCAGTTGAAAAAGAGCCGCTGTTATTATATGTGGCCGCCAACTCACGGGTTGTTAGTGTGGCTATTGTGGTGGAGCGCAAGGAGGCTGGCAAGGAACATCCGGTTCAACGGCCGGTTTACTATGTCAGTGAGGTGTTGATTGAATCCAAGCAACGGTATCCGCATTGATAGAAACTCGTATATGGGGTATTCATGGCAAGCCAGAAGCTTAAACATTATTTCCAGGGTCACCCGATCACTATGGTCAGCTCTGCTCCTTTGGGAGACATCATTCAAAACAGAGAAGCCACTGGACGAGTCGCCAAGTGGGCAATTGAGCTTGGGTCTCATGGGTTGAAGTATGTGCCGCGTACTGCGATCAAATCTCAAGCACTGGTTGACTTCATCAATGACTGGACAGAGATGCAGATGCCAGAAGAGAAACCAGACAACACGTATTGGACTATTCATTTTGATGGGTCCAGACAGTTGGAAGGCTCGGGGGCTGGAGTTGTGTTAACTTCCCCACGGGGTGACGAATTTTGTTATGTGTTACGGTTGATGTTTCCTTGCACCAACAATGCAGCAGAGTATGAAGCCTTGATCCATGGTCTTCGAGTGGCAAAAGAGATGAGTTTGAGCCGGGTCAGATGTCTTGGTGACTCAGATCTAGTGGCTCAACAGGTATTTGGAAAGTGGGATTCCAAGGACCCTCTCATGGCGGCTTATCGCCGGGAGGTTGATGCTGTTGCGGGGCATTTTAAAGGTGATCAGATGGAGTACATTGATCGTCAAAAGAATGAAGCGGCTGATGCCCTAAGCCGGTTGGGGTCTCAGCGTAAGCCGGTGCCACCTAACACCTTTTTGGATATTTTGCATAACCCCTCTGTCAAGTTGCCCACAGAAGAAGATTTAGCTGTTCCTGACCCAGAGGCGCAGTTGGTGGCGGCTCTTCACGTCATCCCAGATTGGAAAGTGCCATTTTTGGCTTACATGACCCGGGGAGAGTTGCCAGCGGATGAGACCCTGGCTCGACAGATAACCCAGCGATCTAAGTCAATGACGATTTCAGATGGAGAGTTATATCATCGTAGTGTTTCCGGAGCATTTCAGCGGTGTGTTTCCCCCGAACAAGGTCAAGAAATCCTTCGTGAGATCCATGAAGGTGATTGTGGTCATCACACCGGGTCAAAATCTTTGGTGGCCAAGGCGTTTCATCACAGTTTTTACTGGTTGATGGCTCACGCTGATGCAGAAGATCTGGTCAGTAGATGATCTATTGTGAGTAAAGTGGGGTTTTACGCCCAAACTACGAGTGTCGTGTTCTCCACGGGGACTAGGCGACAGCAACGATGCTCGGCTAAAGCTAGGTGACAGAATTCAAATGATGATTGCGAGGAAATATAGACCTAAACTAACCAAAGTCGACGACAAAGAAAATGCAAAGAGCACAGGGAGATTCAGATTTTACTCATTGTCTTTTTGGTGTTTTCGTAATGCTTGAGAAATTAAAATACTAACATCAATGACAAGGGAAGCCAAAAGACATGGACATATATATCTAGCAAGCATAAGACAGAAAGAGGAAACTAGATTATGGGACAACAGGAAAAAGTTTATATCACAAGCATATATGTCACAAGTACATAGGTAATATAGAGACTAGTTGTTTAGATGGGTTCAAACACATACAAAGTTAACTAGTACACAAGGTGAACACACACAAATACTAGAAGGTTACTAAATCACAGAGCAAGATTTCAATGACAATTATTTCTCACAGCCTAAAGTAACATGAGTCAAGTATTATATATTACAAGTACCAAACAGAACAAGCTACAGGTTACCAACACTCTTAAAATCTGAATATTAAAAAGTTTTACACATCTCAATTCTGAACATTACACTACTCAAAGATTACAGAAATTTAGAGAATAGAGAGAGGGAGAAAGAGAGATAGAGAAAGATGACTGCAGCAAGTTGGTGAAGAGGAGCAGCTGGACATCAGGGGTGTCGGAGAGGAAGTGCAGCAGTAGGAGGCGTTGAGAGGAGAAGCAACAGTAGTATGAGAGGAGCAGCAGAGAGAGTTGAGGAAAGGATTAGCAGTAGGGGAGCAGCGAGCAGCAGAGATCGGCAAGGGGGTGCAGTAGAAGAAGAGCAGCAGCAAAGGGATTGAAGGAGGAGAAGAGAGGTGGAGGAGCAGCGAGGGGAAGAAGAAGGGCAGCAGCGAGGCAGGGGAAGAAGAAGGCAGCGGCAGAAGGCAAGATCACGCGGGGCACCAGACCCCTGGTCTGGTAGGGCGCGCGAGCGATGGTGGTGAAGGGGTGGCGCTGATGGATGGTGCAGCGGCGCGAGGTGGTGATGGAGTGGATGGATGGTGGTGTATGGAGGTGCTGGTGGACGGAGGGCGCGGTGGAGCGGTGTTGCGCCGCCACACCGGCCTGGCCGCGGCGACGGCCAGAGGTCGAGAAGAAGGTTGGGGGAGAGGGAGATGTAGCCAGGCCCAAAGGGGATCGGTGGCTAGTGCTAGGGATTTGATCCCACGATCAGATTTGCCACTTTTTTGATTTGGCCCTCCTGCTCCCTTCTTTCTTCCCAAGCACATCCCTTCCCTTCTCTAGTTTGGCCCTCGGTTTCTTCTTCCTTCATGCTTAGGTCCCCCTTCTTTCTTTCCCGTCCTTGTCTTGTATTCTTCGGCCTCTTAGTCAGAATCTTGAGGTTTATAGTGCCTTTGCGCACTTTTCTGCAGAAGAAACAAATGACGAGTAAATGATCTTTTATATGATTTTCATTCAAATATATCATAGTTCACAGCAAGAATGGATCGTTGGATCACAATAAATGGTGTGTCTGTGTGCCAAAATATGAATAGGCAATGTACTTATCAATGGATGTGATGGATGTCAAAAATTTGAACGACGAGCGCATGTGCCGTCTCAAGAGCTCCGGATGATTCCAATCACTTGGCCATTTGCGGTCTGGGGGCTTGACATGGTGGGACCTTTCAAAAGATCTAAGGATAAAAAGACACATCTCCTGGTGGCAGTTGATAAATTTACCAAGTGGGTTGAGGCGGAGCCTGTGAGTAAGTGTGACGCGGCCACGGCGGTTCAGTTCATGAAAAAGGTGATCTTCCGTTTTGGTTTTCCACACAGTATTATCACTGACAATGGCACTAATCTGTCCCAAGGGGCTATGGAGGAGTTTTGTCAACGAGAGCACATCCAGCTTGATGTTTCTTCTGTAGCTCATCCTCAATCCAATGGTCAAGCTGAGAGAGACAATTAGGAAATTTTGAAAGGGCTCAAACCCCGGCTTATGGTTCCCTTACAGCGAACGCTGGGTTGTTGGGTAGAGGAGTTACCCTCGGTACTATGGAGTATCAACACCACACCCAACAGGTCTACAGGTTACACACCTTTCTTCATGGTTTATGGAGCAGAAGCAGTGTTGCCTAGTGACATCCGTCATGACTCGCCTCGTGTGGCGGCTTATGTTGAAGCCAATAATGAACAAGCCAGACAGGATGCACTTGACTTTTTGGATGAAGAAAGAGACTTAGCGGTAGCCCGGTCAGCAATTTGTCAACAGGACCTATGTTGTTATCACAACCGCCGGGTTAAATTCAGGACTTTTCAGGAAGGTGACTTGGTGCTCCGTCTCATTCAGGATCTGTCAGATGCACACAAGTTATCCCCACCTTGGGAAGGACCCTTTGTGGTCAGTAAGAACTTAAACAATGGGTCATATTACCTCATTGACGTTCGAGAGCACCAAGACTCACGTAAGTCGGAGAAAGAGACCCGCCGGCCGTGGAATATTGCTCAACTTCGGCCATACTACACCTGAGTCGCCGGCTCTCATCATGTACATACTTTAACATTGTATATACCATGTTAAGCAATAAAGTAAGACCATCGGTCTATTTTCTTTTCAAAGATTATGCATCTTTGTTATTTCTTATCTTTCAAATGACTATTAAGGAGCTGATCATATTTGAATCAAGTTTAACCTTTTTTGGTCCAGCTTATGATCGTATCTGAATCTAGCTGCAATCTCATGGTCACTTGGGGGCTTCCTGTTCAAACATAGGTCGTATTCAAACCAAAGAGAACATAGCTGTCGTAACCCTCTTGTTCGGCTCAAAGCCAAACTCACTTGGGGGCTTCTTGATCGTATCCGAATCATAGTTTAACCCCTTTTGGGTCCGACTTGGATCGTATTCGAATCAGGGTCGTTAAAAACCTCTCAAGGTCATTTGGGGGCTTCCTGTTCACACATAGGTCGTATTCGAACCAAAGAGAACATAGCTGTCGGTACCCTCTTGATCGGTGCAACGCCAAAGCCACTGGGGGCTATATGGTCGTATTCAAACCTTAGCTTAACCCCTTTGGTCCGCTTTACTGATCGTATTCAAATCAGAAACCCCCAACCTTTTGAATACAGGGTTAAATCATGCTTATTATCTGTTACTTGCTTTTTAGTTTTTGTTGTTTCAATATTACAAACAATTAGCTTGGTCTTCTTCACGGGCTCGACTATTTGACAACACAGCTGCCCGGGTCATTCACACCGGCGGCTTACGGATCAAAAGATGCAACCTATCAAGGTATAGAAATCATTGAGTATTCAAAAAAGCATCAGGAAACAGACTCCAATAAAAGGTGTTTTATGCGCGATGGCATAAGCAAAGCATACAGTATTTTCACAACTAAGTTATTACAAGGCTTTATAAGCCCATGAAGATGATCATTGTTCCTCCCTCACCGGTTCACCACCTTCTGTTGGCTAGAAGTTGGGTTTTGACCAATCAAAACCGTTCACGGTGACAAATTCGGCTTCGTCGTCGATCAGGTCGACCGGGTCAACTTCCGGGGCAAATGTATCTTCTCTCACCGATGGGATCAAATCTGTTACCTTCTATGAGGGAGTGGTCATCTTCTTATTCTCACTATCAAAACCTGGCTGGTATTTATCAACATTGGTATCATCTCCAAGGATAGTTGCTTGAGGCCGGACTTCGTGCACGCAAGCCATGAAGTCATCCTGATCAAAAGGAGACCCGTCTTCCTTCACGGTGGGATAGCCTCTGGCCACGTCCGCCGGGTCTAGGTCTGGCACCCAAGCCTTGGAGCGACTCAGGGCAGTCAAAGCTCTGGCTCGCACGCAGGAGCGTTTTACTTCTTGAAACCTGGTAGGAAGGATGGACAGTTTCTTCAGGACGTCGCTAAGCCGGTTGGGTCCTTGATTAGCAAGAGAGATGGCGGCCAGAGCCCGATGTGCGCCAATATACAGTTGTTCAACCAAAGTATATACTGCCTTCAGTTTAATCAATGGGTCTTGGCTCAGATTTTTGCTTCGAGGACTTGCATAAATTGTACACGCAAAGTCGGTTGGCAGATTAGATTCTGGATTTGCAAACATCACACAAAAGTTAGTCAGATAGCTTACCAAAGATAGCAACTACCATTTGAGAAACCCGGCCCTTTAACCCGTTCAACTCTATTGAAATCTCTTTCAGAGCTATTTCAGCCGTCTTAGCACGTTGGGTCAAAAGCGTTTTTTCCTCTGCCCAAGTTTTCTCCTTGGCAGCAAAGCTGGTCTTTAAATTTTCCATTACAGAGAGACTTATTTTCAGTCTAGAGTTAGTGGATTTGATTTCTGTCTCCTGACTCGCTAGCCGGGTCTTCGCATCAGTCAGTTAAGAGTTCAATTCAGATAAGGCATTCTACAAAACATTCAGATGAGTCAAGATTTGGTTCCAAAGTTCAAAAATCAAGATTCAAGTCTCAAGTACTTTACAAAAAACCACTTGACACTTGGGGGCTAATGTATGCCAAATCAAATTTCTACGACTCTACAGACATATTTAAGTCCCAAGTACCTTACACAGTAACAATACTTGGCACTTGGGGGCTAATGTATGCAGTTCAGCAAGTTTATCAAGGTTAAGCCGGAGTATTAAGTACTTTTAAGACGGTCTCAAAACAATTTAAAGTACCGGTTCATTTATGATCAAAATGAGCCGGTCCTTGGGGATTACAGGTGGGGCTTTGTTATACTAAAGTCAAGAAAAGATTCAAAGGTAAAGGTCTCAGCCTATATTTTAAAGTCTACAGGTTATTCCGGTTCTCTCATAATCTAAAGACTTGGGGGCTGAAGGAATACAGATAAGCCGGAAAAACGTACCTCATATTTTAACTGCAGCTGCTTGACCATCTCAATCTTCGAATCGCGGCTGGAGTGTACATGATTAAGATAGCCAGAAAGAATATCATTCGCATTGAGACGGTCATAGTTGGCAACGTCAAAGCGAACTTTTTGCCTCTCCAACGCCTCTTGTTTTGCTGTACACCGAGCCAGTACGGTTGGGTTCCCCGGCTCAATAAAGCATCTCCCGGTAATTTGAACATCTTGTGCAGGCGGAGACGGCGGGTAGGCTGAGCTTGATGGTCCGGTTGTAGAAGGGTTCACAGTGGTTTCATCAAATGACGGCTCAGGAGGATTTGCTTCGGTGTCAACAGGCGGGTCTTCTGGAGCATCAGCTAATGGAGAAGGCGGCCTAGCTGGGTCAGATGCCAGCACCAGCGGGTCTTCCACCGGTTTAGCTGCCTTCGCTTTTTTGGATTTAGCTTGACCACTAAGAAAAAAGGTTGCAGGATTGTTAGTATAAAGGTACAATTGAACAAACCGAAAGAAAGGAGGATTTCTAATTACCCAGGAGCAGTCTTGGAAGCCGGGAATTGTGTTTGCGATGAGTCGCAAGAAGAGCGAGACACCTCCTGAAAGGATAAAAAGGAAAGAAATACAAGGAGAAGAATCCATTAAACAGAGTTAAAGACAGAAATAAGTAAACCTCATTCGGACGTTTCCGAGCAGTTTGTTGAAGAATGGTAGCCGGTTCATCTTCAATCCCCGCTTGACGGTGGCTTTCATGTTGCTGCTTTTTCAAACGAAAGTTGGGATCCAAGTGAGCTAAAGGGTTAGAAAACCTTACTTTACGGATCACTCGTCGAACTTTGTGTCTTGGTAAGGGCTCTAAGTCAGAGGATATGATAGTTACCTCTGCTTCCCCGGCCTGACTAGCCCCAGTGTCATCCTAGTAATGATTAGTGTCAATAAGATTGTTAAAAAATTGGCCAAGGGAATCAAGGGCTACCTCCGAATCAGACGTGTCATCAAGCTTCATCAAATCTTCAGCAGTGTTCTTCTTTTTCTTCTTCGACTTTCGGGTCGTTTTCTTGGCATTCATGGCGGCGGCTTTCACCTTCTTGGCAGCCTCGTGGTCATATTTCACTTTCCAAAAGTCAGAGTTGGCCTGTAGACAGGCAAAGACAAGATGAAAGGTCAGTGCTAAACAATACGGCTAGGTAAAATACAAAGGAAAAGAGATCAGAATAACCTTACTTCTGGCGACGGGTTAAGCTTACAGAAGGGATTTAACCCAACAATATTGCAGTCTTCATATTTCCCATTCACCAAAAGGTTTGACATTGAGACAATATCTTCTTTGGTTAGTTCAATCGGGCTATGACGAAGAGAGTCGTCCGGGCCTCCACCATATTCATACATCAACTTTGACCGACGGCTTAAAGGAATAACTCGCCATGAGATCCAGCAGCGGGTCAGATCAACTCCAGTCAACCCGTTCCCTAACAGAGCATTGATCTTTTTGATGGATGGCATCAATCTCTTGCGTTCACCAACAGTGAGTTTATCTGGAAGCGCGAACTTGGAGTCAAGATGATCGGGGTGGTAACCCGGCAGTGGCTTCTCGTTTGCTGGTGAGATGTCCTGATAGTAGAACCAAGTTTGGTTCCAGTCCTTTGGGTGACTTGGTAAGACTATGAGAGGGAACACAGCACCCTGTCGGCGCTGAATTGAGATGCCTCCAAGCTCTAAGCTAAGGCCATTGGTGCACTCGTTCTGCCGGTTCATATAAAAGTATTCTCTAAACGGCTCTACGGTCGACTCTTGCTGAAGATACACCACATAGAGCACTTGGAAGTTACAAATATTAGATATGGAATTGGGCCCTATGTCCTGAGGATCGAGTTTGAAAAAGTGAAGGACCTCTCTAGAGAACTTTGAGCCGGGCGGTGAGAAGCCACGGTTCATGTGGTCAGTAAAAACAATCACTTCGCCGTCTCTTGGATTGGGTCGTTCTTCTTCCAGGTCAGGGGCACGGTAAGACATGACGACTTTTGATGGCAGAAATCCTATGATGAAGAACTCTTTTAAACGTTCCTCAGTTATGGTTGAGGGAACCCAGTTACAGATGGTTGGCGTTTTGGACGGTATGATGTGCAAGGAACTGAAAAAAGCAACATGCCGGTTCAGTTTAACGATGAGATTAACAGTTAAGGGATGAATATGCAAAACAAGTAATGCAACTGAACTAAGGGCTAATAACATATAAGGAAAAGAAAGCCGGTGCGGTAAGCCGCCATGACTATAGATTCTTTCAGAAAGTGAATTCAGCTAAGTATTGGGACAAACAAGTTTCCCAAAATGGTTAATATTATTTCAGATCAAATGGATGTTTAAAATGAAAAAATTTCTAGACCAAAAAATACAGTCCAGATGAGTTCATCAGATCTAAACATAGCTCTTGTACCAGAAAAAGGAGTCTGCTAATATCAAAAGGAGGCACCAAACAGCTACTGCATGAACATACATCTCTTTTGGATCAGAAAGAGGAGGCAGTAGAAGAACTATGAAGACCTATGATGAACTACGCAGAACACGCAGGAGCTTGGAAACCCTAATGAAGATCTGAGGCATGAAGGAAAGAAAGCTTACGGTTGCAGGTCTACTGCGGAGGTCGCCGCGGGTTCTCTGGATCGGATCAGGTCGATGAAGCGGCCAGAGTCGACGATGGAGATAAGGCGCGGCGGCGGCAAAGCTCGAGCAGTAGTAAGGTCGCGAGAGGAAGAAGACAGAGAGAGAGAGAGAAGAATGAGGAAGGTCGGGGCGAGCCTATTTATAAGGAAAGATGCGAACAGACGGGCGCGAAAATCAAGGGAGAACCGAATAATGGTTATCCAGCTTTATAGGCGCCTCGATTCTCGGGAAGCATTAAAGATAAAAAGATCCGTTGGAAGATGATGTCATGAAAATCTTTTGCGTTTTCAAGAGATGACGTCACAACGGGTTACAAGGGAATTTCAGTAAAGATAAGAAGATGGATTTTTTGGCTAAGTATGGAAGATTGACAAATAATAAAGTTCAAAGTCAACCTGGGGCCTAATGTTGGGGATATTACTATCAGCTGAGACCCGCCCAGGAGGGGCCGGGTCAGCCCCAATGGTGGGTTACACAAGAAGCCCAGTAAACATCCAAGATTGTAGTTTATGAAGTACTATAGAAGGCCCAAGGGCCTGAAGGCGGTTTACGGCCTGATATTATGAACCACCATATGTAAGGAAAGACTTGTAAAGAAAGGCATGTAAAGAAAATCACCGAGCCGGACATGATTATGAGCCGGCCGAGACTCTGTAGGCCACCAGGTGTCAACCCATGTATATAAGGGGACGACCATGTGGCGGCTTAGGGGACAGACAACAAATCGATAACCAAGCTGGCGAGTTGAGCCTCTTGGAGATCGAAACCCTAGCAATACCAAAACCAACTAGACGTAGGCTTTTACCTTCATCATAAGGGGCCGAACTAGTATAAAAACCCTCTCGTGTCCTTTGTCCCGATTAACCCCTTTAAGCTTCCTAGTGCGATGGCCCTACAACTAAGTCCTTGCTCTAGGACATCTGTCGTGACAATTCCACGATAGTTATTGTCTCGCATAGTGGCGCGCCCTTGTGATCCGTAGATCGATCTTGCGTGTTTTGCTTTGTCCTCCAATACGTCTCGCAGGTCTGGCGTATTTCCCCATGCCTTGACATTTTCATTTGAGTGGCGTCGAGGTGCGGGCTGAGCTTTCGGCTGGAATGCCTCTTTGTCGTGGCCACGAGGTGGCTGATCAGCCGCGTCATACGCTGGAGATGTAGGTTTTGGTGCTTCCACCTCCAGTCGGGGTAGCAACCTGCGCTTTGGGTAACTCTTGGAGGGGCGTTCGAGTTTATATTCCTCGGTCACAAGGACTTCAGTCCATCTGTCAGCTAGCAAATCTTGATCAGCTTGAAGCTGCTGTTGCTTTTTCTTAAGGCTATTTGCCGTGGCTATAAGTCGGCGCTTGAAGCGCTCTTGTTTGACGGGATCCTCAGGCACGACGAATTCGTCGTCGTCTAGGCTTGCCTCGTCTTTGGAGGGAGGCATGTAATTATCATCCTCCGCCTCTTCATCTGCCGCTCTCTCGGGAGGGCTAGCTTCTCCATCCTCCTGTTCTAAATCTTGCTGGAGGGGATTGTTGTCATCTTCGGCACTGTCCGGAGTGCTATTATCTCCTGTGCCGGTATCACCGCTTTTGCCTTGGCGAGACTTAGAGCGGCGCCACTGATGTCGGCGCTTGGGTTGCTTCTTGGAGGGGTCATCATCCGCTGTCCCGTCGCCATTGCCTTCTTTGGGTGTGTCCACCATATATATGTCATATGACGAGGTGGCTATCCAGTGCCCTGTGGGCAGTGGTTCTTGTTCGCCTCCTGCATCATCATCCATGCCGTCGATGTCTTCGGAGTCGAAGTCAAGCATGTCGGTCAAATCGTCGACAGTGGCTACTAAGTGGGTGGTGGGTGGGCGGCGAATTTCTTCGTCATCCGCATCCCAATCCTGCCAGACATAGTTCGGCCAGGACTCTCCTGACAAGGAGAGAGACCTTAATGAGTTCAATATGTCGCCGAAGGGCGAGTGCTGAAAAATATCCGCGGAGGTAAACTCCATGATCGGCGCCCAGTCGGATTCGATAGGCACGGGTGCAGGCGGTTCGGAGTCCGTGGCCGGGGAAGGATCCGCCAGCTTGGCATCACAGCTCTCGTGAAGGGTAAGGTCGATACTCGGCTCGATCGCCGCTGAGGATACGGCCTCCGTGGCGGGGTCTATCCACCCGTCCATGGATGGCGCAACTGGTTCCGAATTGAGGGTCGGAGCAGTTGCCGGTGCGATCTCCTGAACACTGTCCGATGGTAGAGCTAAATCATGCTCATCGTGACCGTGTGGCGCACTAGGCAGGGGCTCGAATCCGTCGAAGATCAAGTCTCCGCGGATATCGGTCGTGTAGTTTAAGCTTCCAAACCTGACCTGGTGGCCAGGGCGTAGCTCTCGATCTGCTCCAGATGGCCAAGCGAGTTGGCCCGCAGTGCGAAGCCGCCGAATACAAAGATCTGTCCGGGGAGAAAAGTCTCACCCTGGACTGCATCGCTATCGATGATTGAAGGAGCCATCAAGCCTAATGATGACGACACAGAGGAACTCTCAACCACCAATGTCGGTGTCAAAACCGGCGGATCTCGGGTAGGGGGTCCCGAACTGTGCGTCTAAGGCGGATGGTAACAAGAGGCAGGGGACACGATGTTTTACCCAGGTTCGGTCCCTCTTGATGGAGGTAAAACCCTACGTCCTTCTTGATTTATTATTGATAATATGAGTAGTACAAGAGTTGATCTACCACGAGATCAGAGTGGCTAAACCCTAGAAGCTAGCCTATGGTATGATTGTATGTTGTCCTACGGACTAAAACCCTCCGGTTTATATAGACATCGAAGGAGGCTAGGGTTACACAAGGTCGGTTACAAAGGAGGAGGTATGCATATCCGCATTGCCTAGCTTGCCTTCCACGCCAGGTAGAGTCCCATCCGGACACGGGACGAAGTCTTCAATCTCGTATCTTCATAGTCCAACAGTCCGGCCAAAGGATATAGTTTGGCTGTCCGGAGACCCCCTAATCCAGGACTCCCTCAGGTAGGTTAGAGGCTTGACATGGCAATATGGGAGGCATGATATAGCAAGTGGTAGGTATCGCGGCATGGCAAAAGAGCGAACAACTAGCAAGCAAAGATAGAAGTGATTTCGAGGGTATGGTCATCTTGCCTTCAAAGTTCTCAGAGTTGACGAAAGCTTGATCCTCGTAAGCGTACTCAACGGGTTCCTTGATCACACACTCGTCTCCCGGCTCTACCCAAGACAAGAACACAAGCAAAAGACCAACAATCAATCACGATGCAATGTGCAAGCAACATGATGCAAAACATGGCATGATATGTGGGCTGTGATATGCAATGCATATGCGTGCTTCGGAAAGAAAAGATTGAACCAGGCATCAACTTGGCAAACCAAGTGTGCCGCTGGAAAGATGAGATGATTTCGATCGAAATCGATATAAAGATCACCGGAATCGGATGCACAGTTTGCAAATGGCTAGCAAAACAAGAATGGCACAATTCTGTGATTAACAGCACGATGCCATCTAGAATGCAACAAGAAACTAAGCTATTGCACTCCAACATATCAACAAACCACATGGCAGTGATCTACTCAAGATGATTGACAAAATATGAACACTGAGATACGGCTAAATTACACGAGAGCAGGTTCAAACAAGCATGGCAAAAGTGCAAAAGATATCAGCTTCACAAACTTAGTGAAAATATCAACATGCTAGGAATTAACATCAGGAAGCAATGTTTATAGCAAGCAAACAACATGCTACAGGAACAGATCATAGCAAAACAAGGCATGGCATGAATCTACTCAAAGCATATAACAAAAGTCCCTTACTGACCATAAGTCAAAAGGGATTAGAAGATATGATGGCACCCATGTAAACATAGCAAGTTTCGTTAACAGATTCAGACTTAGCAGAAAACTGAGCATGGCAAAACAGAGTTATGAAGGCATCTTTGAGAGCTCTATTCACTAAACACAAGGCATTGCATGACAATATAATCATAGCATCAGCAAGATGGCATGTTCATACGACTAACCATTGCAATAGAAAGTTCATAGCGTGCATGGACCAACTACAACAACCATGGCAAAATTGATTAACATGTAAACAATCTGCCAGGAACATTTTATAGACCGTGCTCCGGGACCAGATTAATTACCCGCATTCAATTAGCGGATGGGCCAATCAAAAGGCATTCAGATGGGATTTGATCTAGACACATTAATTACCCGCATTGATGGTCTAGAGGAGTTGTCTTTACCATTCACTGATGCTGAGGTGGATGCGGTAATTAAGTCTATGCCTACCGACCGTGCTCCGGGACCAGACGGGTTTACTGGGCTTTTCTTAAAGAAATGTTGGCATATTTTGAAGGATGACTTTATGAAACTGGTGCACGAATTCTATGAAGGGAAATGTAATTTGGAGTGTCTAAACACGTCTCTTATCACCCTCGTTCCGAAGAAACTAAGCCCTGAATATGTTGGTGATTTTAGGCCAATATCATTGACCAATACTTGTTTAAAGTTCTTAACGAAGCTCTTGGCAAATCATCTTCAAGGGGTGATCCTCAAATGTATACACCCAAACCAATATGGTTTTCATCGGTGTCGATCCATCCAGGACTGTTTGGCATGGTGTTTTGAATACATACACCAATGCAAAGCTTCCAAAAGGCCTATCATTCTCCTGAAACTAGACTTCACAAAGGCGTTTGACACCATTGAGCATGAGTTGATACTTAGGATTTTGAAATGTAAGGGTTTTGATAACCGTTGGACTAGTTGGATTGACAGCATTCTATCGACAGGATCCTCTTCAGTCCTTCTGAATGGTGTGCATGGTAATCATTTTGTCTGTCGTTCAGGTGTTCGTCAAGGTGATCCGCTATCTCCATTGCTCTTTGTGATCGCGGTGGATTTGCTCCAATCGGTTGTAAATGAGATGTGCTCTAGGAATATTCTCACATTGCCAATCCCAACTACCTCGATGGACTATCCGATCGTGCAATATGCTGATGATACGCTCATCGTTCTTCCAGCTGTTGATAGTCAGCTCATTGCTTTCAAACAAATGCTTGATGTCTTTGCCAAATCAACCGGCCTCAGGGTGAACTTCAGTAAGTCCTCTTTGATACCAATCAATATGACTGATGATGAAGGCACACGTGTTGCTCCATTGCTTGGATGTGATGTTGGTACTATGCCATTCACTTACCTCGGCCTACCAATGGGCACTTCCCGGCCAACAATTTATGATCTGTTGCCTTTGGTGGATCGTATTGAAAGACGATTATCTGCGTCTTCTTGTCTCTTGAATCAAGGCAGCCGGCTACAACTCTTACAGTCTGTACTAAGTTCTATGCCAATATATTTCTTGTGCACCCTTTCGTTACCGCAGGGTATATTGAAGCAGATCGAGCGGATTATGCGGCAATGCTTGTGGAGAGGGAACTCGGATACGCCTCGGCATTCTTTGGCGGCTTGGGATTTGGTATGTCGTCCTAAAACTTGTGGTGGTTTGGGAGTTTTGGACTTGGGCATTCAAAACGATGCCTTACTCATCAAGCACCTTTTCAAGTTCCTTAATAAGATGGACGTACCATGGGTATCTCTTATCTGGGACACTTATTATGCTTCTGCGCCCCCCCAAGTCACGCAAAACTGCGGTTCTTTCTGGTGGAGAGATGTACTCAAGCTCTATGATAAGTTTTGTAACTTGGCTGTTCCACAAGTACGATCGGGGGATACAGTGATTTTCTGGCTTGACCGTTGGCAATTTAACAACACAACGGTTAACATGGGCTTCAATTTCCAAGACTCCACTCCTTTGTTATTGATGACACTCTAACAGTCAAGGATATTTTCGAGTTACCCGAACCATCTGACAACCTTCATCTACCATTGTCTGTTGAGGCCTTTGAGGAGTTCAATCAACTTTAGGTATTCCTTAATATGGTTCAACTTCAAGAAGGGGTTAAAGACGTCTGGAAATGGCCTTCCAAGACTGGTGACTATCAGTCCAAGATATACTACTTGTCATGCTTTTTGGACAATGTGGTTGACCCCATCTTTAAGTGGATTTGGAAATGTTCTTGTACTCTGAAGTTTAAGGTTTTTGGTTGTCTCCTTCTGATGGATCGTCTAAACACTAGAGACATGATGCAGCGACGGCACTGGATCATACAGGATGACACTTGTGTTCTATGCCATTTGGCATCACATGAGGACAGAGCACACCTATTCTTCGCCTGCAATTTTAGCCAATGTATCTGGAATTATCTGGGTATTTCATGGAATCCACAGCCAGACCAGACCACTTTTGACATGGCTTCTGATGCTAGGAGAGATTTTGGGCATCCTTTTTTCCCTGAGGTAGTATTCACTGCCACTTGGAATATTTGGATACAAAGGAATGGGAAGATCTTCAGGAATGAAACACCTTCTTTCAGGGCATGGAGGAGGAATTTTTTGCAGGACATCTCTCTTTTAGCTCATAGAATCAAATGTAAATATAGGAATAGTTTAACCTCTTGGATAGCTTCCTTACCCTAATCACTTATTTTGTAAGTATTACTCTCTCCTCCTCTCTCTTAACTTTGTAACTTTGTACTACTTTGCTTTGAGTTTTAATAAAAGACTGTGAGGCTGTTGCCTTGCAGTACATAGTCAAAAAAACATTTTATAGCAAAAGTAGAGCAAGATTAAGACATGCTAGAGCACTCCATAAATGCAAACAGGGGCATGGATGGATAGAGCATAACCATATGTCAATACCATCCTTAATGAAGATACTCAAAACAAGCATGGATCACTCTATAGCAACATGAATACATGGCATAAAAATAATAGCAGAGCAATGACTTAGTGAAATACTAAGTCTCTGAAATCAGCAATATCACGAGAGCTACTTTGCCTGCTTGTGCTAGTCACCACAAAGATCACAAAACTACATGGCATACACCCCTGTAAAGATGGCATGGCATATATCAAAATACATGTAGAGCTCATGCCCATATGCAGCACACAAAAAATGTAACAAAAATGACAAATCCTCTTATTCTGATAAGAAACAGCACCTAACAATTTATAGCACTCTTGCATCAGCTATTTGGGCATCAAGATGAACTCAAACAAGCATGTCACAATGGAACAAAATGAATAGCACATCATGATGAACATTTTGATATCTCATGCGCATGAAACAGAGCTACGGACATGGAGTTATGATGCAATGAATAGGACATAAAATCATCACAGAATTGGGACTTAGAGAGAAAAACGACCTCGAGGGGGAAGAAGTCAACGGCGGCGGATCTCGCCGGACATGGCCGGAGAAGGTGGGGAAGAGACGGATCGGTGGCGGTGGAGGCCGGATCCGGGCGCTGTGGGGTAGGGGAGGCGCTGGGCGGCGGATCCGGGGCGCCAAGCCCGGATCTGGCCGGAGCGGGGTGTTGCGGCGCCCTCCGGTGAGCAGCTTCGCCGGCGGAGTGGAGGACATGCGGTGGAGGCGAGGCGGGGTTGCGCAGGCGGCGCTCGCAGGAGGCGTCGGCTGGCGAGGAGAATGGCGACAAGGTGGAGCTCGCCGGCGGGGAGCGGCGCCGGCGCCGGTGCCGGACGGCGGCGGGGCTGGAGCGGGCTTTGGCGGCGGTGGTTCGGGCCCGTGCGGGCCTGCGATGGGCTCCACGGGCCGGCGGTGCGGGGACGGCGGCGGTGGACAGGTGGCAGCCTCCGGTTGGACCGGCCGTCGGTGCGGACACGTCCGGCGGCGGTGGACATGTCCGGCTCGGCGTTGAGGGGAAAAATCTAGGGTTTTAACCGGGATTTCGGGGGAGATGCACATATTTATAGGTAGGGGGAGTTTGGAGTGTCCAAATGAGGTGCAGTTCTCGACCACGCGATTGTGATCCGACGGCGGAGGACATGGAAGAGGTTTGGATGGGTTATTGGGCCATTTTAGAGGGGTGTTGGGCTGCAACACACACGAGGCCTTTACGGTTCCTCGGTTAACCGTTGGAGTGTCAAACGGTCTCCAAATGGCACGAAACTTGACATGCAGTCTACCGGTGGTGTACCAAGGCCGCTTGGAAAAATCTCGGTCCATTCAGAGAAAGTTTAACACCCGCTCACGAAAAGAGGCAAAAGGGGGCGCCGGAGGACATAGGAGTGTCGGATTGCAAAACAGACAACGGGGAAAATGCTCGGATGCATGAGACGAAGATGAATGCAAATGCGATGCACATGATGACATGATATGAAATGTATGACATGAACAAAATGAAAAACGAAGGAAAAAACCCAACCACGAAGGGAATCTCATACCGCATCTCTGGAAAAGGCAAGAGTGGAGTTACAATTATGGAAAGTTGCATCCGGGGCGTTACAATACTCCACCACTACGAGCGGATCTCGTCCCGAGATCTAGGATGGCACTAGAGGGAAAACGGAAGAGAAGAGGTAAAACTAAGTTGCTTCTTTGATAAACGAGTGAAACCAAAGAACCTTGAGATGTTAAACAATTTTGAGAAAAGAATACAACGAAGATGAACGAAGTTGAACGAAGTTGAAAACACTCTGTTAGAAAAGAGGAACAAGGAAGAATAAATTCAGACAACACTCCGGTTGAAAAGAGATGCAAGACTTGATAGGATGAAAAGGACTTGAGCAGAGGACACAACACTCCGGATAAATGGATAAGCACGAAAAGAACACGGTCCTCACAACTTGAGATGATGAGAGAAGAGAGAAACATCACACTGCCTCCAGAAGAAGAAAGAGTATAGATCATTGAAATGAAAGGATGGAGAAGAAAAGGCCAACTTATGCCACAAGTGAGCTTGCATATCACCCTTCCCAGAAAGTTATAACGGAGTTGTTGGAAAACCAACAACGAAAAGGATAAGCTTGATGTGGGCTTATAGAAGACATCTCAAAATTATGAGGTGACAACTTGCCACTCACAGAAAAGATTTGATTGGGAGCTAGAAAAAGATAGAAATCTTCTTCAGTCTTCAAATACAGAGAATGACGATGAGAAAGACCACCATGAATTGTTGAGATACTCTGGGATGACGAATAGAAAGGTTGAGCCGACGGTGAAAAGAATTTGACAGATCTCGGAGAAATACATATGACTGATGATAATTCATTCTTACGTCAAACTTTGAAAGATTTAAGAATAACTCTGGGAAAATAAGAAGAGTCAGGTAAGATCCTGGGAAAGACCTGTGGGTTAGGGCCCACTCAAGATAAACACCGTTGAACGATTACTTGAAAGGAGATTGCACTGGTTGAATTAAATGGCTTGAATGAGATAACAACCTCAAAATAGGTGGAACGGATCTTGAATGAAATGACGAGCCTTCTGAGATATCTTCAGCACTCCCGAACAAATGAATAGCGAGAGGTGAAAGATTAAGAGGTGCAACGGCATGGGAAAGCATTTGACACGAGAAAAGGATATGATCGAAAAATCTTGACTCTAATCCACCGGAGAAGAAAAGAATGAAGAATGACGAACTTGAAGTTTCGTTAGCATCTTCATGAAGAATCACCGGATAAGGACATTGACGGAAAAGAATGCAGAGACTTCACATCCATAAAATAAATACTTGATTAAGAAATCTTAGTCCTCAAAGAAAAAGGGTGAGAGGGCGGGAAAACAAGGACAACTTCGGACGGATGAAACAAACACCATTGAGAAACTTAGAATTAATCTTGCAGATGTTGAAATGATCGGATCCACTTGAAGAGAAACACGCCGGTTGAAAAAGGATTGACATTACAATCTCGATTATCATGAAGGATTAGTATTCACATAGAAATATGAGAACACCGCTTAGCAAAGGTATGGATTCAACATTTGACATTGAAGCAACTCGAACACCACAACAAAAACCAAACAAGGATTGGCTTACAAAATAAGCCGGAACAAACATATGAAGATCCCATATCGTATCATGTGTCTGTTGGAAAGATATCCTACGTGATACTTGAATTCCCACTTATAAACTCCCGAAACTTTCTGGTTATGCAATCGGGTGTTGGGATACAGGGGAAGCATAATATCTCACCCAAACTAACAATTCCTACATCCAGCTGTATCCATCCTTCAACACATGACCAAGAAACCTTCGTAAATCATGTACCTCAACCTTCGAAAAGCATCCGTTATACAAGTTATGGCAATACTCCCGAACTCCCGCCCCAGTACTGGGTGGCGTTGAGGTTATCTCACCAACCACTGCATAAAAGAGATTTTCGATGTCGGCGAACTCAGGTATTCCAGAACTGCAACGATAAAATTGTGACGACAACACCTGAGAGCTCAACTCCCCGGGACACTGCCACAACCCCTAAATGTCAGGAGGCACTAAGAACAATGTTCTCGTCACAAAACCATTAGAACGATTCCAAGATACCTGCGTGATCCTAAAAAATCGTGAAATTTGAGAAGAGAAGAGTCAAAACTTCTACGTCAGGAGGCCTCACTAGAGCGATGAACGGACTGAGGAGTAAAAGTAATCCTACTCTCCGATATATATAATCCTATAAGACTCAAAACATTTTTCCAGACTCAACAGCATTAGCGATTCGATCAAGAAGAGGGCTCCTAAGTCGGGGAAGGCTCTGATTACGAACTTGTAACACCCATGATGCGGCTATATCTCCCACGTGTTGGAGCACGACTTAGAGGCATAACCGCATAGTAGGCATGTCGCAAGAGGGGTAATCTTTACACACCCCATGTACTGAATCAGAAAGGGATAAAGAGTTGGCGTACAATCGCCACTTCACACAATACATAAATATATCATACATCATTCAAGAATACAATCAAGGTCCGACTACGGAACCAAAATAAAAGAAGAAAACCCCAAATGCTAGATCCCCGATCGTCCCAACTGGGCTCCACTACTGATCAACCGGAAATGAATCAAAACAATGACCAGGATCTTCATTGAGCTCCCACTTGAGCTCAGTTGCGTCACCTACGCTGGCATCATCGGCACCTGCATCTGTTTTGGAGGTATCTGTGAGTCACGGGGACTTAGCAATCTCACACCCAAACGATCAAGACTATTTAATCTTAAGGGTAGGAAAGGGTAGTGAGCTGGAGCTGCAGCAAGCACTAGCATATATGGTGGCTAACTTACGCAAAAGAGAGCGAGAAGAGAAGCAAAGCATGATTGAAAAGCTAAAAGTGATCAAGAAGTGATCCTAAAACTACTTACGTTCAAGCGTAACACCAAAACCGTGTTCACTTCCCGGACTCCGCCAGAAAGAGACCATCACAGCTACACACGCGGTTGATGCATTTTAATTAAGTTAAGTGTCAAGTTCTCTACAACCGGATATTAACAAATTCCCATCTGCCCATAACCGCGGGCACGGATTTCGAAAGTTCAAAACCATGCACGGGTATCCCAACTTAGCCCATCACAAGCTCTCACGGTCAACGAAGGATATTCCTTGTCCCGGGAAGACCCGATCAGACTCGGAATCCCGGTTACAAGACATTTCGACAATGGTAAAACAAGACCAACAAAGTCGTCCGATGTGCCGACATCCTGATAGGAGCTGCACATATCTCATTCTCAGGGCAACACCGGATTGTCCAAACTTCCGGTAGGCCAGCCCAGAGTTGCCCCTAGTGGCCACCGGCGGCTGACAGGTTCGGACCAACACTTAGATAAGCACTGGCCCGGGGGGTTAAAATAAAGATGACCCTTGAGTCTGCAGAACCCAAGGGAAGGTGATAGGTTGTTAGGAAAATGTAAAACCAAGGTAGGGCCTTGCTGGAGGAGTTTTATTCAAAGCGAACTATCAAGGGGTTCCCATAACACACAACCGCGTAAGGGACGCAAAATCAAGGAACATAACACCGGTATGACGGAAACTAGGGCGGCAAGAGTGGAACAAAACACCAGGCATAAGGCCGAGCCTTCCACCCTTTACCAAGTATATAGATGCATTAATTAAATAATAGATAATAATGATATCCCAACAAAACTATGTTCCAACATGGAACAAACTTCATCGTCACCTACAACTAGCAACGCTATAAGAGGGGTTGAGCAAAGCGATAACATAGCCAAACAATGGTTTGCTAGGAAAGGTGGGTTAGAGGCTTGACATGGCAATATGGGAGGCATGATATAGCAAGTGGTAGGTATCGCGGCATGGCAAAAGAGCGAACAACTAGCAAGCAAAGATAGAAGTGATTTCGAGGGTATGGTCATCTTGCCTGCAAAGTTCTCAGAGTTGACGAAAGCTTGATCCTCGTAAGCGTACTCAATGGGTTCCTCAATCACGCACTCATCTCCAGGCTCTACCCAAGGCAAGAACACAAGCAAAAGACAAACAATCAATCACGATGCAATGTGCAAGCAACATGATGCAAAACATGGCATGATATGCAGGATGTGATATGCAATGCATATGCGTGGTTCGTAAAGGAAAGATGGAACCAGGCATCAACTTGGCAAACCAAGTGTGCCGCTGGAAACATGAGATAATTTTGGTCGAAATCGATATAAAGATCACCGGAATCGGATGCACGGTTTGCAAATGGCTAGCAAAACAAAAATGGCACAATTCTGCGATCAACAGCATGATACCATCTAGAATGCAACAACAAACTAAGCTACTGCACTCCAACATAGCAAAAAAGCACATGGAAGTGATCTACTCAAGATGCTTGACAAAAGATGAACACTAAGATACGGCTAAATCACACAAGAGCAAGTTCAAACAAGCATGGCAAAAGTACAAAAGATATCAGCTTCACAGACTTAGTGAAAATATCAACATGCCAGGAATTAACATCAGGAAGCAATGTTTAGAGCAAGAAAACAACATGCTACAGGAACATATCATAGCAAAACAAGGCATGACATGAATCTACTCAAATCATAGAACAAAAGTCCCTTCTTGGCCATAAGCCAAAAAGGATCAGAAGATATGATGGCACGCATGTAAACATAGCAAGTTTCGTTAACAGATTCAGACTTAGTAGAAAACTGAGCATGGCAAAATAGAGTTATGAAGGCATCTTTGCGAGCTTGATTCACTCAACACAAGGCACTGCATGAAAATATAAGCATAGCATCAGCAAGATGGCATGTTCTTATGGCTAACCATGGCAATAGAAAGTTCATAGCATGCATGTATCAACTACAATAACCATGGCAAAATTAATGAACATGTAAACAATATGTCAGGAACATTTTATAGCAGAAGTAGAGCAAGATTAATACATGCTAGAGCACTCCATACATGCAAACAGGGGCATGGATGGATAGAGCATAACCATATGTCAAGACCATCCTTAATGAAGATACTCAAAACAAGCATGGATCACTCTATAGCAACATGAATACATGGCATAAAAATAACAGCAGAGCAATGACTTAGTGAAATTCTAAGTCTCTGAAATTAGCAATATCACGAGAGCTACTTTGCCTTCTTGTGCTAGTCACCACAAAGATCACAAAACTACATGGCATACACCCTTGTAAAGATGGCATGGCATATATCAAAATACATGTAGAGCTCATGCCCATATGCAGCACACAACAAATGTGACAAAAATGACAAATCCTCTTATTCTGATAAGAAACAGCACCTAACAATTTATAGCACTCTTGCATCAACTATTTAGGGATCAATATGGACTCAAACAAGCATGTCATAATGGAACAAAATGAAGAGCACATCATGATGAACATTTTGATATCTCATGCGCATGAAATGGAATGAACTGGACATAAAATCATCACAGAATTGGGACTTAGAGAGAAAAACGACCTAGAGGGGGAAGAAGTCAACGGCGGCGGATCTCGCCGGAGTCTCGCCGGAGATGGCCGAAGATGGCCGGAGAAGGTGGGGAAGAGACGGATCGGCGGCGGTGGAGGCCGATCCGGGCGCGGTGGGGTAGGGGAGGCGCTGGGCGGCGGATCCGGGGCACCAAGCCCGGATCTGGCCGAAGCGGGGTGGTGCGGCGTGCTCTGGTGAGCAGCTTCGCCGGCGGAGGCGCACAGGCGCGGCGGTGGAGCATCGGGTGACAGCGGCTGGTGGAGGAGCATCGGGTGGCGGCGGCCAGCAGAGTGGAGGACGCGCGGTGGAGGCAAGGCGGGGTCGCACGGGCGGCGCTCGTAGGTGGCGGCGGCCGGCGAGGCGAACAACGACGAGGTGGAGCTCGCCAGCGGGGAACGGCACCGGCACCGGTGGCGGACGGCCACGGGGCTGGAGCGGGCTTCGGCAGCGGCGGTACGGGCTTGTGCGGGCCCGCGGAGCAGGGACGACGGCGGTGGACATGTGGCAGCCTCCGGTTGGACCGGCCATCGGCGCGGACGCGTTCGGCGGCGGCGGACATGTCTAGCTCGGCGTTGAGGGGAAAAAATCTAGGGTTTCAACCGGGATTTGGGGGAGATGCACATATTTATAGGTAGGGGGACTTTGGAGTGTCCAAATGAGGTGTTGTTTTCGACCACGCGGTCGTGATCCGACGGCGGAGGATATGGAAGAGGTTTGGATGGGTTATTGGGCCAAGAGGGGTGTTGGGTTGCAACACACACGGGCCTTTACGGTTCCCCGGTTAACTGTTGGGGTATCAAACGGACTCCAAATGGCACAAAACTTGACAGGCGGCCTACCGGTGGTGTACCAAGGCCGCTTGGAAAATCTCGGTCCATTCTGAGAAAGTTTAACACCCGCTCACGAAAAGAGGCAAAAGGGGGCGTCAGAGGACATAGGAGTGTCGGATTGCAAAACAGACAAGGGGGAAAATGCTCGGATGCATGAGACGAACATGAATGCAAATGTGATGCACATGATGACATGATATGAAATGTATGACATGAACAAAATGCAAAACGAAAGACAAAAACCCAACCACAAAGGGAATCTCATATCGCATCTCCGAAAAAGGCAAGAGTGGAGTTACAATTATGGAAAGTTGCATCTAGGGCGTTACAAGTCATGTCCATCACATCATTCTCCTAATGATGTGATCACGTTCATCAAATGACAACACATGTCTATGGTTAGGAACTTAACCATCTTTGATTAACGAGCTAGTCTAGTAGAGGCTTACTAGGGACACAATGTTTTGTCTATGTATCCACACATGTATCAAGTTTCCGGTTAATACAATTCTAGCATGAATAATAAACACTTATCATGGTATAAGGAAATATAAAATAACAACTTTATTATTGCCTCTAGGGCATATTTCATTTAGTCTCCGCAATTTGCTAACCTCTACGGTACCGTGCACTGCCCTTTCTCACATCGAGGTGTGGTGCACTTTATCACACATAAGCCTTATTATATCTTCCTCAAAACAGCCACCGTACCTACCTATTATGGCCCTTCCATAGCCATTCCGAGATATATTGCCATGCAACTTCCACCACTTCCATTTTGATGACTTGAGCATTCACTGTCATATTGCTTTCCATGATCGTAAGATAGCTAGCATAATATTTCCATGGCTTTTCCATTTTTTGATATCATTGTTATGCTAGATCATTGCACATCCTGGTACACTGCCAGAGGCATTCATATAGAGTCATACTTTGTTATAGGTATCGAGTTGTACTTTTTATTTCTTTTGAGTTATAAGTAAATAGAAGTGTGATGATCATCATCATTCATTATTAGAGCATGTCCTAGTGAGGAAAGGATGATGGAGACTATGATTCCCCACAAGTCGGGATGAGACTACGGACAATGAGAGAAAAAGAAAAGAAGAAAAAAAATAAAAAAAGGAAAAAGGAAAAAGGAAAAAGGGAAAAAGAAAGAAAGAAAGAAAGAAAGAAAAAAGAAAAAAAGAGAGAAGGGGCATTGTTACTATCTTTTACCACACTTGTGCTTCAAAGTAGCACCATGTTTTTCATATAGAGAATCTCCTATGTAGTCACTTTAATATACTAGTGGGAATTTTTCATTGTAGAACTTGGCTTGTATATTCCGATGATGGGCTTCCTCAAATGCCCGAGGTATTCATGAGCAAGAAAGTTGGATGCACACCCACTTAGTTTTCATACTGAGCTTTCATACACTTATAGGTCTTAATGCATCCGTTGCATGGCAATCACCACTCCTCACGTTGATATCAATTAATGGGCATCTCCATAGCCCGTTGGTTAGCCGCGTCAATGTGAGACTTTCTTACTTTTTTGTATTTTCTATATTTACCCCTATCATCATACTCTATTCCACCCGTAGTGTTATATCCATGGCTGGCGCTCATGTATTGCGCGAGGGTTGAAAAATTTGAAGCACGTTAAAATGTATGAACCAATTGCTCGGCTTGTCATTAGGGTTGTGCATGATAAATACTTTGTGTCGAGAAGACAGAGCATGACAAAACTATATGATTTTGTAGGGATAGCTTTATTTATGTTGATATTTTGAAAGACATGATTGTTTGTTGGGATGCGTGAGTATTGATATGGTAGGTGGTATTCCACATAAAAATTATCTTTTTTTATCATTTACCTACTCGAGGACAAGCAGGAATTAATCTTGGGGATGTTGATACGTCTCCGCCGTATCTATATTTTTTTATTGTTTCATGCAAATATTATACAACTTTTATACACTTTTGGTGACATTTTATATGATTTATTTGGACTAACATATTGATTCAGTGCCTAGTGCCAGCTCCTGTTTGTC
The DNA here is from genome assembly GCF_018294505.1 of Triticum aestivum. Taxonomy (NCBI): domain Eukaryota; kingdom Viridiplantae; phylum Streptophyta; class Magnoliopsida; order Poales; family Poaceae; genus Triticum; species Triticum aestivum. Next base: position 502,288,811 of record NC_057797.1, read on the forward strand.
GCATGTTATTTGTTTTGCCGAAAATCCGTATCAAATGAATTCCAAATGCAATAAAAATCTATAGAGAATTATTTTGGAATATTTGTGAATTTTGGGAGGTGGAATCAACGCAAACGGGGGCCCATAGGCCCCAAGATACACTAAGGCGTGCCCCATGCCCCAGGCGCGCCTAGGTGTCTTATGCTCACCTCGTATGTCGATTGGGTCTCTACTTCGGGCGCGAGGAAGCTTATATCCGGAAAAAAAATCATGTTAAAATTTCAGCGCAATCGGAGTTACGGATCTCCGAGAATATAAGAAACGGTTTTCGGCCAGATCTGAAAAACGCGAAACAGAAGAGAACAGAGAGGGAGATCCAATCTCGGACGGGCTCCTGCCCCTTCGCCGCCATGGAGGCCATGGACCATAGGGGTAACTCTCCTCCCATGTAGGAGGAGGCCAAGGAATAAGAAGGAGGGGGGCTCTCTCCCCCTCTCTCCCGGTGGCGCCGGAGTGCCGCCGGGGCAAGGATCGTGACGGCGATCTACATCAACAATCTTGCTATCGTCAACACCAACTCTCTCCCTATCCATGTAGCGGTGTAACACCCCTTCTCCCCGCTGTAATCTCTACTTAAACATGGTGCCCAACTCCGTA